>NC_079170.1:52657689-52730189 GCF_947568905.1 Ostrea edulis
ATCCTTGTCAATCAGGAGAAATTGAGCTTCACATTGGATGCAAGAAATTGATGGACATTTAGTTACTAGTCTTTGTGTATACCTTATCTATCTTATCAGAGGATCGAGGACCCCGTGCAATCTTTTGATGCTTACCGCGTAATCCAACTGGAGAGGAAATTTTCATGTAGAGATAGTCATACAAGAATAGTAGTAAATTTTGCATACAATTACATCAATTATAATAGAATATAGTAGGGTATGCTTAGGAATGGGTACGATTGATAATAATTATTATGTATTGTTAGAATATAATTTACACGGACATCGATTTTATGCTAAACAGATTAATTATGAGTAAATGCATTGTACGTTAAAATTTTGTTTACACTCATTAAAAAATTTATAAGCGTAATTTTCCCTCGAAACATGGCGACAAACGTGTATGTAACTGCAATCTTATTAAAATTAGACGTTAAATCCTCTCGTATATTCGCATACACATGTATGCGAATACGCGAGCGGATCTAACATCTTATTTTAATTAGATTGAAGTAACTGTCATCTTATCGGAAGAGAAGTTAGCTGCTATAAGGGCTCTTTCTTGTATATAATGGTTGGAATTATGATCCAGAGAAAGAACAAATTCTTCGTCTGGACCAGTTATCGAAGGAACTGTCGGAAAATCCGAATGTCCTGACTGTTTTTGTAGGCCATGCGTTATGACTACTATGAATTTTCAATCTTACAAAAACGTGCAGGTAACACTGATAACACCCCGTGTATTTGGGACGGTATATACAGGCAAGGGTTTCCTCGGGCTTGGGGCTTCACACCTGCCTTAAATTAGCTCCGCCCCTTACTTAACTTACCTGAGGAAAACCGACCGGTTGACAACCTCGGTCTTTAAATAGTTCTCTCTCTCTCTCTCTCTCTCTCTCTCTCTCTCTCTCATTTTATAAAGAGTTTGCTAATGCAAGTCTTAAATCCTTTTCCCACTTTAATATTTGTGTTATACAGCCACCAATCTAATTAAAATTAGATCTTTGATCCGCTCATGCAATCGCTACACAAAGATCTAACAACGACCCACAGAGAGTCGTGTTCAGTCATGTGAGTCATTAGCCAATCAGATGACAGCTTATGCCGAGGCATAAGTGTAAGTCGGAACAAGGTTATCACACGGTTATCACAGTAAAAATCCGAAAGGTATCGAATGTTGTTTGTAATGGCGGCGCCCTTGACACCACGTCGAATTTATTTACAAGAAAACGTTTGTGTAATTTGTGGGTTTTGTTTTGAAACATGAGACACTACTACATCTGGTGACGTTATTGTTAAAAAATTGAATAACCCGAAATTAAAATTAACTGCTGAAAGGGTTCAGAACATAGAAAAAGTGATCGAGTCGAAGGAGAATTTCAATTTCGACGGACCTAAAGGTATTTGTGTTAAATGCAACAGGTCAATAGAAAGGGTGTTGCGTTTGAAAAATGAAATACACTCACTTACAGAGCACATTAAGGATGCCAATACGAGGACAATGCGGGCATTTACACTTGCGTTACCATCGCCCACCCGCGGTTTACGTGTGCACCATGTAGAAAAACGTTTGGCCAGGAGTCCAGCATCAGAGCAACCCAGGAAACTGACTAAGTTTCCTTCTAATGTACTTGCTGTTGTCCCAGTGGAAATTAAAGAATTTCAAGACATTACCCCTAGAGACCTTTGTACATCACATGATGCAGAAGTGCAAGTAAGTTACTAAGTTATTTCTAATGTTTGAATGTTCTCGTTTGAATAAAAATAAAATATTTGCTTTAAAATTGTAATATGGAGATGATTAAAACATTAATAAGAGAATTTTTGGCATTAGACCCCTATATATACACAAATAAATATATATCATAATTAACATTATCAGTTGGCACCACAATCAGATTCGATAATAACAAATTCATGCCCAGTAAATTATATTTAGTATATATATTTATACATTTGCATACATTTACATTGACAGTTGCCTGAACCTTCTCAACAATTGCTTGGATGTGTCCCCATTGCTCCAAATGAGGACAAACGCGGTAAGGTTAAAATTAATAATTTCTTTTTTGTAAATTTTCCATAACTGACCATGGTGAGTCAATTTCGAGTTCAGCTAAACCTAGCACAAAGCATTCTTTGATATTGCTATAGACAATTCTAGTTTGTTGACCACACTGCAATACAAGGGTTAAATTGAGACAGTGAATTTTATAACAGAATAAGCAACCAAAGCCAACCTGATTGAAATTGAAATATCTACTTTGCATTGTACATAACAAAGCAAAAGGATAGTCTGAAATTTCATACTTATTCAAGAGAAATAGCCATGGCAAAGTCATGACAATATCTCGGGTATATTTATGGTCACTGATAAACTTGCATGCTATTATTTCACATGCTGTTAATAGTCATATTTTAAAACATTTCTACATGATTTTGTTCTCATTTTCACAAATTATTGATAAATGGACAAAATCTGACAATTTCTACATTTGGAACTACAATACTGCGTAGCTCCCCAAGATGACGAAACCACCGTCTAAATATCTTTTCAGATTCGGTTTTGGAAAGCTCACTCCTGAAATACAAACTAAGTTTCAATCTTTTGTTGGCTTCAAACTTTAAAATATCTTGATATTTGTTAAATAAAAAACCCTGTAACTATACAGTTCATAATGTTGATGAAATTAATGCTGTTTAAAATTTGTCAGAAAAGTTGAATACTTTGATACAAAATTCAAATACCATTTATATAACTCACCTAAAGTGTTCATATGTATTACATACCATTATACTCAATAGGTCTATGGTTACATGTACATTCAAACAATCTATATATAGACATATATGGACAAAGTAGCACTTACCAAGTAGAGACAGTGTGAAACTCATCAACAACAAGTAAGGAGACCTTCAGTCTGGCTAATGAATTTCTCAAAGCTTCATTCCCGACAAGATTCTCTGGTGAAGAAAATATCACATCACAGTCTTCCACTGAATGGCAATCCTCTTGACCTGATGCAATTAAAATATTAATTCTAGTTATTACATATTAATCAATAAGGATCAAAGAGTATACCAAAAAATGTTGATATATTTTAAGACAGTTTTGTTACACCAACAGGTAATATGCATTGTATATTCAAGCTCTATGTATAGAAATTAATCTTTATAGCTAGGTTACTGGGAAGCGTGCCGTCACGGGTGGGTGGCTACGAGGTCGGGGTGTAAGGTCATAGTGAATATATTTACATATGCATTTTTACTACAGAGATTTCTATTTGCTCGATAATAATTAGTATTACAATAATTATCATACCTTTAACATACATGACTTTCATAATATGCCCAAAGCTCTGCAGACGAGCTACCTGGTCCTGCATCAGAGAAATGAGTGGAGAACAGACAACAACCTAAACAATAAAAACCAATAAAATTGACTCACTAAATATGATGGCAAAGCATGCACGGCACATAATAATGAAAATGTGACGAAATGCTTACTTTGTGGAATTCTATTAACAGCTCATTTGCAACCATCTTTGAGTGTTTTCTTCTGGGACTCGAGTTCCGAATCTAGTCGCGAGAGTTTGAGATAAACAGCGAGAGTTCAAATCCGGGTTTGTATCGAGTCCGACTCCCGCTCTTAGGTGGGTCAGAAGAGTTCAAGATGGCGGAAAGGGAAGGTGCAGACGATCTGTAGGTTTTCACTTTATGCATTATATCGATAAATAATTATGTTTTATAAGCAATTATGCATTACATGAAATGAGACTAATCTGAAACACAAATCGCATATATTTATATCAAAAGTTTGGCAACGAAACCCGCAGTTTGATGACTTGATAATACGAAAACGTCAGATATTTCGAACTAGAACACACGATGCTCAATATTCCTGTTACATAGTTTGATTCTTAGACAACAAGAGTGCGTGAACATTATCAAATTTAACATTCAAATTATATGCTTGTTTTATATATTTATTAATATGTTGTGCATCAATTTTCTTTTAGTTGTTAACAATCGATAGACATGATAATTAATTGTCAGATTACATTGATTGATATAACTTTTTAAATTATTTATGTCATTTTAGTACATGCAATTAAGTTGACATGGTCTTTCAACAAGCTACATTCTAGTTAAAAATATAAATAATGCTTTTCACAAAAACACCCTCCTACATATGTAATTGTCACAGTCGCACCGTAATACATATTGATATGATAGTTTAATTAATGTAGTAACAAATCAGTCACTAATACAAGATGGGAAATCCATTTTCTTTTTTGATCAAATATTGCTCTGAAGATGATTTGTTTTATTATGCTTTTTTTTTCATATTATTTACAGTGTGTCCATACATGTAGATGAACATGGCAAATCTTATTCTGCGCTTGTTTCAAAAGAACTGGCATCTATTTACTGTTCTCCCAGTGGTGGTATGTTGTAATCATATTCTCAGATTTTTGGGGGTGGGGGGTTTTGTGGTGGTAAAATAAGAAAGTTAGCACTCATACAGGCTAGGTCAATTTTTCAAGGTAATAGAAATGATTATTGCACTTGTTTTATTGACTTTGTTAATAATAAGATTTGCATTTTGTAGAAAACGAATTTTGAATTTTAAAATATTCCATTGTATAACTTTTCAGTTGTCTCACGTTTGCTTTATTGGGTTTGTCTTACTTGAGCAGGCTGACTAGTAAATTTGGTAAAAGATGCAATCTGAATACCCACACATGCAATTTATCTCAATCTTCATGTTAGATCCAGATATCAAAGCAGCTATTAGAGAAGCAATTATTTCAAGTGATGCCGGGATTGCCCCCAGTGAATTTCACCAAAGACTCCTTCTTCAGACACAAGTGCCTCTACCTCTGGCAGTAGCTCTCAGGTAGATTGGAACTTTTTGGAGAATCATTCTCCAAAATCTTTAGCAGATAAAAATCTTGATTATTTTTTTTATGTCCAGTTGTGAAAGCACAAAATGTTTCTCAGCATTATGGACGAATTCTGTCTGTGAAGATACAAAGTATGGTGGCCAAACAATAAGAATATCAAATGACATTGTTGTAAATTTCGAAGAATTTCACACTCTTCTGTTAGAAAAACTCAATTTTATTACAGACAATGCATTTGTGGAAGGAGAGCGAGGAATGACTTCTTATTGACTTGCGACTTCAGAGAGAAGACAAATTTACAGGAGTGGAAGCACACGATACTTTGTGGGGGGAAATTTCAGAAGAAATGCGGAAAATGGGAATCTTTGTATCAAAATTACAAATTATCAACAAATGGAAATCTCTTTAAAAAAAAGTTCAAAGAAGTGAATGATGAAAATTCTAAAACTGGGAACAGTACACATACTTGGAAATATTTTGAGGTATTCAGTCAAGTTTACGGCAGTAAAGCTTCCACCAAAGTTGCAGTGTCATTTGATACCGGACGTAAAGAAAAGCTTACTATTTCTGATGATGATAAATCGCCACACTCCGACAGAACAACAAGTACTTCCGGTACATCAGCATCTGTTAAAAAAGCTGCCGTGAAGGTGTCCAAGAAACATAAGATAAGTGATACCACAAATTTTATGCAAAACTTGCAAGAACAGAATCAAAATCTGATGTCATCAATTGAACTCCATCACGAGGAGAAGATGCGGCGCATTGACAGAATGCTGGACATAATGGAAAGATCAATGGACAAAAAGTGAAGTTGTTTTAAACGAAGTGCTACCGGTCGTTTGTATTTTGTATTTATTTTTTTTTTTACAAAAGCCTCTCTTGTCTCAGAACAGGTTTTCTGTGATATTTTTAAAATGATTTTTCCATTATGTTTTTTAGCTCACCAAACCGAAGGTTCAAGTGAGTTTTTCTGATCACCCGTTGACCGTCGTCCGTCCGTCTGTAAACTTTTAACATTTGTGACTTCTTCTCTAGCACCACTGCACCAGAAATGCCAATATTAACAACAAAGCCTCCATATAAAGTGTAGAATCTAAATTGTTCAAACCATAACCCTTGGACCAATACCGGGGCCCCAGGAGAAGGTCAAAGTTCAGCATAAGAATATAATGGAGTAATGTTTTAAAATCTTCTTCTCAAAAACTACAATGCAGCAATTTGTGATATTACTATGCAAAGCATCCTGATATTCTTGATTGTGTATAAACCATCACCCCTCACTCAAATAGTGGGGCCCCAGGAAAGGGTCAAAGTTCAGCATAGGAATATGAAGGAATACAGTGTTTTGGGTGGGATGCACAGATCTAAATAACAACACGGTGGGAAAATGATTTTAGAATGTACTTTTCAAAAAACATCAATACTACAATTTATCATATACAGAAACATTCTAATGTAGTGTTGTTTCAAATTAGTTCTACCACTTTTCATCTCATCATCCACCTCTTTAAGTTCAGAGTTTAGTATGAAAAATTAAGAAAGGGTTTTATAGAACTCACTTTGGAGCTATTACTTAGGTTAGTGAGGTGAGCGATGTGGTCCATGGGCCTCTTTATTCCACAGCCAGCTAGCTTAATTTCCTTTTTGGATACATGAGTAACAATGTAGTATCCTTTTGATTTCTTGTATTATTTTATACAGTAAATGGACATACATTTATGAAAACTGTTTTGGATTTATTTATCAAACATGTCAGGGAATTAATTTCCCAAATAAGGGCAAGTTCACATCTGCATAATGTTCATGATATGCTGCCGAAACGCTACACCATCCCCTCTGTTAATATATATGTTGGGATAGGCATTTGGATGGCCATCCTGATCGTCATCAATAAATGCTTCTACATCATCATGATGTAAGACGCACAAATTGTGAAGTACACATCCCGATATTATAAGCATAACAATTCTGTCCAATTTCCGAACTGATAATTCTCGCAGCCTTCGAAATCTTCCTTTAAGGTGTCCAAATACGCGCTCAACAACCACTCCTGCCGAAGACAGTCTTTGGTTAAATCGCCTTTGCTGAGCATTCAACCTACCATTGTCTCTAAAAGGTGTAACTAACCAGTTTCTAAGTGGGTATGCACTATCACCAACTATGAACTTCCCTGGTGTCACACTTTGTCCATGTTCAGCCTTCTCAAATAATGACGAATTACGAAGGACTCTAGCGTCATGCGTGCATCCTGGCCACCCAGTGTATGCGTCACGTATGAGCATGTCCCCATCGGCAACAACCTGTATAAAGCACCGGTTTATGAGCCTCTTTGATACAATTCAGCATTGATGAATTAAAAAAAAATGTTCCGACAGAGTTTAAATCATAATGGTAAGCTTATATTTTGGCACATTATTTTTACCTGTAATTGGACTGATGGAAAATGTTTACGGTTGTAGTAATCGTTATCGCCACCAGGAGCCGCTGACAGCCGAATATGAGATCCATCAATGCAACCAACTATATCTTGTACGCCAGATAGTATTTGAAAATCTCTTGACAGGGCGTTCTGTGTCTGAGCATCAGGCCAATTTATAACCTTCATAATAAAAAAATAATAACAATAATAAAAATCAATATACTAGGTGCAATTTTAATTTAGCAGATTTTTGTGAATTTTTTTTCCCCAATATAAAAATCAAGTTATAAAGCTTTTAAATATGGTATTTTCCCCCACATATATTTTTGCATGCAAAACGGACATGGCTGCAGCTTGTGGATAACTTCTTATTTTTTACAATATTTTATTCATCGTCAAAAGTCGGAATAGAAGGATTGACCAGCTTTAGGGGAAAAAAATTCGTTCTAACCCAGGTCATGTTTTTATATCCTCTTAAGTACTTTCTTCTCGACTTCTTCAAATTGTTATTAAACCATACTTGTAAGTGTTATACTTGCATCAATTGGGTTTCCATTTACAGCCGTCGATACTTTCGCAACTATCTCGTTTACTGTTGTCACACCAACTGCAAACGTATTCCCAACCTCTCGTAAGCTTTCCTGGTTAGCCATGTACCAAAGGAAAATAAGCAGCTGTTTTTTCGGTGAGATTGGTTCAGAACCACCTGGCCATAGATTTTCGTCAAGCAAATTTACCACTCTAATCAATATTATGTTAAAACTTTCAGTACTCACTCGAAAGTGTCTCAAGAATTGTTTGCTATTAAATTCAGGGACAATAACTTCTGAAAACCCAAATAACCTCGGGATGTGACTCCGTTTCTGGTTGAGGAAAAGGGCCAGCACATGTATTGACATTGATTGTTTGGCTAAAAGGGTTTCATATTCATTTTCATCTGAAATAAATAATTCTTGAATAATGTATTTATGAATGTTCTCCATTTTGAAGAGTTTCTAGAGGCAATTAATTGTGTTTGTCTTAACTTATGCGCGCGCATCAAGAGTTAGGTATCGAGGGTTAAAACTCGAGTTCCAGGAGAAAACATTCTTTGAGACCTGGTATGGTAAAGATTTCCCGTATCCTGTTGGTAAAACGCCAACACAGTCATCACCCCTCATAATTGCAGTTAGGATATCTAATTGTTCGTCCTTCAGTCTCTCTACTTCAAATTTGTCTTTCACTCGCTCAAATACCGCTGCAACGCTTGATCTAGACGCCATTTTAAAATATCCATCAACAACGCGGAGAAACGAATTTTGTGATTGGTTGATTTTTAAATATTTTTTTAACACTTTATGTAAATAACTCAAGTCACTGAACACGACTCTCTGTGGGTCGTTGTTAGATCTTTGTGTAGCGATTGCATGAGCGGCTCAAAGATCTAATTTTAATTAGATTGTACAGCCACCAATATGTGATAGATACTGCCAGGGATAATCAGTTTTCGTTAAATTGGTTAGTATGCTGTTTTACGGGTAAGGCGTGCGCCGATTGATGATGGGCGTTGAAGCAGACAGGAATTGTTATGTAACAGATATACACATACCTGTGGCCGCTTTTTTTCAGTCAGTAATGTTAAATAGTTCTTTCTCTCTCTCACATTTTATAAAGAGTTTGCTAATGCAAGTCTTTAATCCTTTTCCTACTTTAATATTTGTGTTATACATGTTTTCTTAAAACATTTGTACAAATACATGTATAGAATTAAATTCCTGAAAAATTATTTATGAAGCCACCAATATGTGATTGATACTGACAGTTATAATCAATTTTCGTTGAGTTAGTTTTGCTGTTTTACGGGTAAAGCGTATTAAATTTTATATACACATGCATCGTCCGACGATGGTATATGGCAATCTACCATTGTATTGAATGTATGGTTCAATAAATGTAAAATGAGAAGCTTTTGAAATATGTGACAAGTCGGTCATCTTCTAGCATCCTCGTAAAATTCCCATCATCAAAGAGATGGACGGTCCTTCTCTCACTCGTGCGCTCCGCGCACTCGTGACAGAAGGACCGTCCATATATTTGATAATGTGAATATTACTCGGATGCTAGAAGATAACCATTACCTATCATTAGGTCAAATGCTGTCTTCCGTGTTTCATACCGATTGTTAGGCCGTTCTTGGCACACTGATTTTGACTACGGATAACTCCATTTACATGAACAAGATATAGGGCTCACGGCGGGTGTGACCGGTCGACAGGGGATGTTTACTCCTCCTAGGCACCTGATCCTACCTCTGGTATATCCAGGGGTCCGTATTTGCCCAATCCTCTATTTTTGCATATAAGAGTTATGAGATTGGTCACTGTTCGTTACCTTCACCTTTCATGGGGTGCTGCTGAAACGCGGAACGGAAAATGAAACGGAAGACGGAACGGAACGGAAAATATTGTATGCAATAATGTTATGAGGAGGTCAGCATTTTACAAAATTTAAGGTTATCTTGAACAAGGGAAGCAGAAATTACAGAGAGAGTGTTAAGTCATCCACAGAATCCACCGTTTCATATATTTCATACTAATGCATTAAGTATTTTAAAACCATTAACTTGCCATGAAAAATATTAATAAAAAAATAAAAATAATCTTACTGTACTAGGCTTGAATTTTCAAACTTTATATCCATTGAAGAAAGCCCCCCCCCCCCCCTGAAAACAACAAGTTAAAATTATTTTTTCAACAATTTCCCCCAAACATAGCCTTCTGAAATCGGACTTGCTTTTATTCGTAATTTAGTTCTACACCTGGTATTTAAAGCGAACGAGCCCGGTGTGTATAAAGGATATGGGATGTGTTTATGTGAAAGTTCGTACATTTACTGACATCCTGCGGATTATTGTTGAACCCGAAGAGAAACAGCGGGAACGAAAGATTGAAACAGAACCAATGAAAACTAAAGTGAAGTTTACCATCCATAGTATGAGAAATTAACAGATATGAAATAGCTAAAAGACTAACAGACAATTTATGCTTGAATGGAATTAAAAGGTCATCTCATTATTTATCTAGATGTTAAGATACAAGTATTTATTTAATAGTTAAAAAAAAAAACTATTAGAAGTCCTCCCTATTTCACAAAGTCTCTGTTACTTAAAAAATAATATATCAAACACAAGATGTTTAACTTGCTGACTTGATAAGATCATGAATTGTCGTTGTTATAATTATATATACATACCACACTCCCTGTTGTAGGTACACACATACACTGTATTATGTGTAAATTTACATGTAAATGAGCATTAATGACGTTTCGCCAACGGGGGGGTCATATAAAGTACGTGTGTTCTTTCCATTCTCTACCCATAGGTGTCGCTGCTCGCTAACATATCTGTCATTGCCGACATTTCTAAATTCTTGTAAAATGCTTTGCAAATTTTTATACAGATGTTTAACAATCGCTAAAATCAATTTATGATGCAGAAGTTTCAGATAAAATTGTTTTACCGATTGTAAACAAATTCCCACAATTTAGATTTTAATCATGAATAAGTATTTTCTTTCCATTTTTGGTGTTATCTTTGCTACATTAATCATTCTAATCTTAAATTCTGTTCCGTTTTCTGTTCCGCGTTTTAGCAACACCCTGTTTCATGGATGGTTTACCGGACCAGTAATCGATTCAACAACATCAGTTCCCACTCGGATTTGCCAAGAAGTGGAAGACCTCCAATGTATTCAGCAAGACAAGATATAGTTATTGCAATTGTGCGGCAGGGCCTTTCAAACAGGGAAGATATCATACCAGTCCTGAAAAAGTCTTTGAGCAAAGTGGAATTGATGCTTCTGATAGCACCATTCGCCGTAGACTAGTGGAAGCTGGTCTCTCAGCCCGTTTAGCGAAGACAAAAAAACCTCTACTGACCCCGGTGCATCGCCAGAAGAGGATGAGCTTTTCCAGGGCTAAAGCAAACTGGAACTGGGTAGACTGGTAAACTCTTTTGTGGACCATTCGGATGAATCGCGCTTCGCTTAATTTGAATAAGATGGAAAGGTCCACGTAAGGCGCAGACAACATGAAAGAGTATGCAAACTGCTGCATTGTGCCCACTGTGCAGTTTGGTGGCGGTGAAGTGATGGTCAGGGGTATCATGCTCTACAGGGGCACGGAATTCCTCAAACGAAGTAAGGGAGACATGAGGGTTACATAGAAAACTTGGCAATGCCTTCAGCTCATCGTTTGGGATATGGTGACAATTTTTTTTTTACATGGATGATAATGTCCCATGTCACAGATCGAAAGTGACAGTGACGAAGGAGTGGAAGGAAAACAACCGTTTTATCTGTCCACTACAGAGTCCTGACCTTAACTCAATTGAGAATTTGTAGCAGGATTTATTGATTGATTGAGGTTTTACGCCGTTTTGATAATATTTCAGTCATTTTACAGCGGTGTAGCAGGATTTAGGTAAGGCAAAGAAACGTGTACGTTCCCAAAATTTGAATGAACTTTTTCAAGTTTTAAGTGATGCTTGAGACGATATTCTAGTACAAAGGTGTCAAGACAAGACCTTATTAAAAGTATGCCACGCAGAATACATGCAGTTATTGTCGCTAGAGATGGATACACCAAATATTGACACAAATTTCAAATTCAACTGACAATGTTGTAATATGAAAAATAAATGGGATTCTTTAACATCTTGAATTTTTGTCTTTTACTAATTATTTTACAAAATAAAGTAAGGATTCAATTTTTTAAAATCATCATAGTTAAATATTTCTAGGAAAAACATGTAAAAAAAAAAAGTTTTTATATGCTTAAATGTATTTATGGTAAGCAGTGTATCTGAACGTCAGAAATTAAAAAAACAAATTACAGTATCTATCAATTCACATTTACTTTAACGAAGAAATAGAGATCCAGATATTAAGGATAGACAACAATTAATGACAACAGGATAATGAAAGGTGAAGATAACGAACAGTGATCAATCTCATAACTCCTATAAGCAATACAAAATAGAGAGTTGGGCAAACACGGACACCTGGATATACCAGAGGTGGAATCAGGTGCCTAGTAGGAGTAAGCATCCCCTGTCGACCGGGCATCTGCCGTGAGCCCTATATCTTGGCAAGGTATAATGTGATTTATCATTTTGTCTTCCATATACGATTATTTCTATGCAAGTTTGTTTGATGTAAGTGATTTCCCACATGAACATTTATGATTTTTTTCTCCAACGTGAGGCATGGACACGATTTGAGCTGAAAATCTTCAAATTTTATTTGTCAATTTTTAAGATTTAATGCTTATTTAAGGTATATTTAATAGTCAAACAAAAGTTGAACATCAGTTGTTGAGTTGCAAGTGAGATACAAAACTCACAATTTTGTGGGAAGTAAACAAGGTTTGTGCCATGTGTTTGTTTACATATAGATCGCTTGATAGAGAATATCATGTTTAAAACAAAATGAGATGTGACAAACACTAGAAACTATTTAATTGTGTTTACTTGTAAATTGAAAACATTGCTTTAAACGAAACTTTTACTAGTATATTTAACCAATGTAAACAAGAACATGATATGAGCCCTGTTTACATAACAAAGAATTGTGAGCTCTGTATATACCTCGACAATTGACATTCAAATTTTTGCTGACCATTAGAAATACCCTTGTTAAGCATTTTATACATTAAAAATGGAAAAATAAAATTTGAAAATTTTCATCTCAAATTGTGTCCATGCCCCTTTAAATGGTGATGATATGCCTTTTTGTGTTTTCTTTAACACAATCCACAATATTTCAACTTTACATGACGCTTCATGTGCCGATTCAAATGTTTTATAGGGAACTTACCACAGTGATCACAGTTGAGTTTTTTCTCATCATGGACCTGGAAATATATAAAATGGATGAGCCAGAAAGGAATTTATATGAACACATTTTATTGATAAATAAATAAATTGGTACTATTTAGTGGATGTTAGCTGCGGCCAACAGTGAAGTAGTTTTATTTCCTGAACATTGATCATATACAAGTATTTGGCACGTAAATCCTAAGAAAACACATGTGAATGTTGATTGACCCTTATCATTTGAATATTACACTCCTATACAAGGAACAGGATTTACAGGAACTAATCATATAAAGAAGGCGATTGTTTTGAATGTCCTTAGTTTATAACCCATCATATTTTACATGTGTTTAGTTTCATTATTCTATGTATGTGTTCATATTGTTTCACATTATTGCAATTGGTTGTCGCGCAGCGTCCGTCGTACATGTATGTTAACAATTGAATATTTTTAACTTCTTGATAACTAACATTCCAATTATTTCAAAGTTTAGTATCAAGCATCTATCGGACATGGGAGACATATTGTAAATTTCAGGACTCCTGCACCCCTGGGGCCTTAGGGCGGGGCAAAATCTGTCACAAATTGGCCAATTTTAAAAAATCTCCTGCTCTACCACTGCACATGTGCAAGAAAAATTAAATGCATAGTTACATTGAGCGGGAAGGCCACTACTCAAATTGTAAATTTCATGATCCCAAGGGTAGGAATTTTGGTATCAGAGTGGACCCAAAATGGTCGTTATTAAATATGTGAACATTAGAAATTTTGAACTTCTTGATAACTACCATTCCAATTATTTTCAAATTTGGTATGAAGCAGCTTTGGGACTAGGGGACATCAACTGTAAATTTCAGGACTCCTGCACCCCCGAGGCCTTAAGGTGGGGCAAAAATTGACTAATTTTCAAACATATTTTAAAGTCTTCTCTACACCTGCATATCTTTAAGAAAAACGAAATGCATAGTGTTATAGAGTAGGAAGACCTTTACCAAAATTGTAACTTTCAGGGTCCCCGGTGTAGAGGTTCTGACTCCAGGGTGGGGCCAGCCTTGGTATCTATAGAGTATGTGTGCAAAATATATAAATGATACATGTGTCTGCTCTAATGCTATTGATACTGAATTGAAACTAAATGGATATTTAGATGAAGTAGGTAGGCCTTTACCAAAATTGTAAATTTCATGATCCTGGGAGAGTAAGGGTATGGTTTCATTTGGTTGGTTGTGTATTGTTTAACGTCCCTCTCGAGAATTTTTCACTCACATGGAGACGTCACCATTGCCGGTGAAGGGCTTCAAAATGTAGCCCTATGCTCGACACGTACGGCCTTTGAGCGGGGAGGGATCTTTATCGTGCCACACCTGCTGTGATACGTGGCCTCGGGTTTTACGATCACATCCGAAGGACCGCCCCATTTAATCGCCTCTTACGATAAGCAAGGGATTTGAGGACCTATTCTAATACGAACCCCTGTTTCAGGTTGGTGCCAAAATTATTAAAATAACGATTTGAAGGAATTCTTTAAGTTTGCTGATACAATATAAGATCTAAATGCATATTTAGGAATAGCAAAAAAGGATGTGTAAAAATGGTTAATTTCGCAACCCCAGGGTGTTCACTTTAGAATGGGTCCATATTAGTCAGATGTTTAATGTTAATACATATACATGTATTGTATTATGTAAAGTCTTTCATCAGTGTTTGTACTTTGAGTGCATTGTACATAGTTCTATCTTGTTTTATACTGTTGCTGAAAATTAGTTTTGCTTAGATATTCTAAAAGGATTTTTTTTTGTAGATTTCATAGCACTTGGGACTAGTGTTGCATTTAACTAGTACTCATGTAATCGATAAGGCCTGTGGGACTAGTGATGCATTTAACTAGTACTCAGGTGACCGATAAGGCCTGTGGGCCTCTTGTTGGTTTCCCCCAGCTCTTTGTCTTGTCTTGTTGGAAGTTTCCTTCCTATCATGCCACGTCTCCATATGAGTGAAATATTCTCGAGCGGGACGTAAAACAATATTCAATCAATCAACCTATCATGCAATTATTTCACGCTCAAAATCAGATTCAAGTACATTGTGTATTTACCTGTGCCGTTTAGGACCAGCTTGTAGAATCTCTTGGAATAACACATATAATGGTGCTTTCCCCTCATGTCTCATCTCGTGATCGTACACCGCTGATTAACTCTTGAGTTCCTTTCCACAATATATATTTGGCTCCATTGTAAACTTGAAACTATGAATACCCAAACACGTAACTATTCATGCATCTTTCTTCTTAATTTGTTATTTGATTCGTGGAATCTATCTATTTTGTTACATTATCAATTGTGCAAAATAAGACTCTCTATTTAGTATTGCTTATAGAAGTTATTAGATTGATTACTCATTGTTATCTTCACCTTTCATTGTCCTGTTGTTTATGATGGAATCTATCTTTATAATTCGTATAAATTTTACTGATCAATTTTCAATGATGCGGGTTTTATCTGGAATCTGATTAAAGTGTAGACAAATAGTAAAACTAATTTAATCCATGGAAACAACACCGACCGACGTTAACTGAGTCAGAGATAGTACATGAAGGTTCTAGCTGCACGCCTATACTCTGATAGTTTGGGGTTACCAACGTATTTAAGGTGAAGATCATTATACTTTGGCGAGGTTAAGACTGTGTAAAATAGAATAGAGTAGAACTAACTGTTAAAAATTCCCTCAAAGTGTGCTTCTTTCACGCCATTTTACCGTTGTACTAATTCGCGTAGCACGTGGTCTGCCACCGTGTCATACATAAGTAAGATATTCTGCCACTAAATTTCCACTTGCATTTCTATATATTGGAGTGAGTAAAGACTTCAATGACACTAAAACTGAATTTTGATATGAAACATTATCTTTAAAATAACACATTTTACAGGGATTCAGTTGTTGCCTTTTAACTTATATGATGAATAATTGGATCGAGTCAATGCTAATCTTCACGTTCGATCCATATCCGAGTCTTCTAATGAGTTACGGAAAAGGACGAGCGAGATCCGATTGGGCAATGTGGGTTATTATGTAATCAATTTACGTCATAATGCTATTACGTTGGACATTTGAAAGAGGTGTATATTATCCGAAAGGATTGTGATAAAACCGGAAATTGCCAATAATATCCTTTTTTTTTATATTCTTAACCACAATTTTTTAATTATAATTAATAAGACAGTATAGTTTTTATATAAGTATATGGTATTAATGATATTATTTTAGATCAATACAATGTTTAACCATCAGTGATGTACAATATTCACCAAGCCTGGAGGGCGAGGCGAATAAGGCACTTCGACGACAGCTTAAGCATCGTATTAACCCGGAAAATATTGGAATCGACACGATACCTGTTCAGTCATGTTTGTTAACAGCTAGAGTGCAAGATCTGTATAAAGTGTACTGTAGATTAAGAGATTCGTACATGTTTCAAATGACTAAATACAGCTCCAAGATGTTTGTCTACATGCTGCGGTCTCTAAACCATTAACAGAGTTATCTCTAATCTTTATGATACATGCCCGCTATCACCTTTCAATTGGAATCTTCTTACATCCATTCAACACAAAAGAGTCATACAACACTGGTATTGATGCAACCCGTATATGATTTTAAAATATGTTGCAATCGATGATTTTATTATTCACTAAAAAGGCGAGGATAGTATATTCATGGGATTAAAAGTACATTAACCTCATTTTACCCTGTTGGTTTTCTTGATGGGGTGAACACACCACTGATGAATTATTATCCCTTTCGTTTTGAGTTCAGATATGCTTGTTAATGACATTTCAATAATTTCTCAATTTCAACGTCATCATAATAGGCAACTTTTTATCCGATTCCATTTGGCATCACACCTTAATTAAGAGGATCGGTCTAAAAAGAACGGAAATTTTCAAATACGACGTCTGACTGAAGGAAAAGTGCCAACATTCGAAATATTGAAATTATACGTTATGGTGTTACCATTCACATTACATGAGAATTATAACCTATTTCTATTTATATATACATTTGATGTTTCTACGGGTTTTAACGGGGCATGCACCTGTTAAGAATGCTGAGGACATTTTGAACATTTTTGCTGATTTTGATATTCAAAATTGTGGCGCTTTCCCAGTAGCCAACCGTTGCGATATTGTAACTTCCGTTCTTGTCAAGCCCTAAAATAGTTGAAATCGTGTTTTCCTTTGATGGAACGCATGTCAACCGGCGACAGGTACATCATCATTAGGAAAATCATCGCTGCAGCGAATTTTGCCACAATAATCCAAACAATTGTTTGTTTAGAGTACAGAAACGGGTGTTAAACTGAGTGGGGGTATTTGTCCAAGATGGCGATGTTCGTCCCTTGTATTGATATGATAGTACTCGTAATTTAAACGATGTATCATATAATATTTAAACGGCCTTTTCATCATATTCATAAAAACAATTAAAACATTATGTTAATTCAATCCAAAATTGCATATTTTGTCCTTTTGGACTTTATGATATTTATTTTCATGCCATCGACGATAGGGGGGGGGGGGAGGCATATTGTTTTTGGTCCTGTCTGTAATTCTGCAATTCCGTCATTCTGTTTGAAACTTTAACCTTGCTAATAACTTTTGAACGGTAAGTGCTACAACTTTGATATTTCACATGAGTATTCCTTGTGACAAAACCTTTCTGTGGGTACCAACATCTTTGACCCTGTGATCTTGACCTTTGGGTTTGACCTACTTTTTGAAAAGTAATTGCTAGAGCTTTGATATTTCACATGAGTATTTCCTGTGACAAGACCTGTCCGTGGGTACCAACATTTTTTTTTTACTCTTGACCTACGTTAAAAAAAATGACAATGGTCATCAATGGTAAATATAAGTCCTTCTGGGGAAACTATCAGTGCAGAAAAATGTGGGTTTTATGGAATTTGATCACGTGACCAACCCCTATTTAAATCCCCATAGATATTTTAAAATGAAATCTTATTACTTATATTTACATTTTTGATCGATAGCCATTGCTGAATTATGTGAAAAATATGTTACCATACATTTCACATTGTTGACCTACATAAAGATTCGTTCAAAATGACAAAAACACAAAACAAAGTTCCATCAAAAGAATATCAACAAATACATATACATTAACTCAGGAATATATAATTGAAAACTCTTCCTTGTGTCTAAATTGGAAAAAACTGATAAAAAACGTACTGCGAACGGGGGCGCGCTACGTTACAGTTTTGCTGCGCCCTTTCACTTTTGAAAGTTGAAGACACAGTTGTTGAATACAGACATTGAAAGATAATCTGTGGACATTACGGAGTTAACAGAAGACTGAGGTGGAGGAACATGAATAACAGGGTGGCAGTCGTCAGGTGGAGGTAAATCATTTATATGTAGGACAGAGGACGCAGATGAATCTCCTGATAGAACTGACAATGCAGAGGGTGTGGAAGTGTATGAAGGTAAGCGACGGTTTTGATTTGGATCTGTAGGCTAATATTTACAAACATGAACTCACTGAACGCTTCTGTTGACTCAATAAATTTCTATTATAGGATTTCAACGACGCCTCCCATCGATGCCCCGACATAAACATGATTTGATGTGTTTGGAAACCGGCATCACTCATGGCTGTGGCACGCAGGCAGTGTGGTGTGTAGGTCTTAATGCACTTCTGAGGTGCCATTAAGGAAAGATCTAGTGATGCAAATATGTCATCGTCTAGCAGAAGGTACAATTCCGCATCAACCGTATCAAAGTTGCCAAATTCAGCCATTATTTACATAAAGGTGACCAGGATGTAGCAGACACAATTTTAGACATACATAATGTTAAACTTATACGGTACTAATTTTGATGCACCAGATGTGCATTTCGACAAATAATGTCTCTTCAGTGATGCTCAACCGAAATGTTTGAAATCCGAAATAACGATAAACTTGCTAGAGTAAGACATCAGACATTGTTTTACAAAAATATTTTTTGCATGATCGTGCATTTTCACAGCCAACTCATGCCAATGTCCACTGCTTGGAAAACAAATAAAATCATAAATACATTTTGTGATGTTGATTTCATCTATTGATAGACTTCTGTAATAAGCGGAAACGATGGCTAGATGTGTATTGCCTTAGTAAAAGTAGTACCGGTAACCTACTGTTTAACAAATGTTCATACGCACAGCCATGGCCTCTGCTGACCCCGTATCGGTATTTATACAGTAACTGTGATAGATACGTATTGCTCGTAATAGTGTTATATGAGAGAAAACAATTGAAAATGTAAATATTTTCTATAAGTACTATGATTGTACATGTATGTTTGGGACACACTACATATTCTGGCATGAGCAACATGTACATAAGACAGGCCGTGTAAAATTCGGACTCAAAACTGGAACATATCAATCGGATAACATTGGATTCCTATACAACTGAAACTTGCGGAAAATATTGGAACTTATAGTTAGAATATACGGATTGTAACGTCCGTAACTTGGGTAGAAAAAAAAACTGCATCGTTTTGCAGCTGGTCGAATTACATGTAAGTCTTTTCGAATTAATTCTTGGATTTAATGTTTTAGTCGTGCGAACATCTCTAAAATCATTTTAAAAGTTAATAACATTTTTTCTTAGTAATTATCATCTTCGCTAGCCAAGGATGACGTTACACCGTGTTTCTTTTCTTTTCATGTGAAAGAGAAACAACAGTGTATCGTCACCCTTGGCTAGCGAAGATGATGAGTAACAACATGACAGATTATGTGACATTTTTACACATCTGATTATAAAATAATCTACTGGTTGACTCCCTAAGCTTTTTTAAAAAGCCAAACTTGTTTTGTCAATGTCGCAGCTTCCACGGAGTGAAGGGATTTGCTAATCTTTATGAAGAAACCTGTTATATCTTAATGGTTTTCAGAATTCATTACAAATTTAAACCTTTTGTCACATGTTCATATTCTTTAAAACGATATTCACGCTTTATGTATGAATTTAATGAATCCAAGCTATTCCCATTTTTTTTTTAAATTTTCCTTAAATCTTAAATGTTTGATTCACTTTGGCGGTATTGTACATATATATATCTCGAAGCTTCAAACACAACATTTTTGAATGAGTGCAATTGCCCATCCACAGGTCAAGACATTGTTAATCATCTTCGAGGATCCGGGTTAGAATTGATTCTTCTTAGTACTCATTGCTTGTTGTAAGAGGCGACTAAATGGGGTGGTTCTTCGGATGAGACCGTAAAAACAGTAGCTCTATGTGTGACACGATAAAGATCCCTCCATGTTCCTAGGCCGAACATAGGCCTCACTTCTGCAGCCCTTCGTCGGCAATGGTGACGTCTCCATAGGAAAGGTGAAGATAACGAACAGTGATCAATCTCATAACTTCTATAAGCAATACAAAACAAAGAGTTGGGCCAACACGGACCCCTGGATATATCGAGGTGGGATAAGGTGCCTAGGAAGAGTAAGCATTCCATGTCGACAGGTAACACTCGCCGTGAGTCCTATATCTTAATCAGGTAAACGGAGTTATCCGTAGTCAAATGCAGTGTGCCAACAACGACCTAACAATATACCGGTATGAAACACGTCAGACAGCATTTGACCCAATGATAGGTTGTATTGGCAAACTAGATTGTTATAATGACCATAGACTTTGCGAAATGCTGACTTGAAACGAGATTGTAGAAATCCCTGCACCATCAACTTGTTTATTAGTTGCCTGTCTCGATTGAAATAATGATCATGCACAGAACAATATCTTGCATGTAAAACAATTCTCGAGCAGGACGTTAAACACTATACAATCGATCTTTTTCTTTTAACGCTTACTTAGTGAACGGTAGCTGATAGTAATTATAATACGGGTACTTAAAACTTGAAGAGACTGCTTCTTCGTACGATGATCGGTGGAAGAAATGAAACTCCTAGTTCCCTCGGATAAGGTCCTAAATTCTGATGTCGTATGTCACGGTAGGATTGGTACTTGATAAAGAAACCACCCTCACATCAATGAACAGAGGCTGTATCATACGTTTACATTTGTGCTACGTTGACGTTAAACATTATACATGTACAATCAATCAATAATAAGCCAGTGACATGCCAATGCAAATGGAATATTCTCCATGGGACGTTCAAGAACTGTTAGAATAAATCAATCGTATTCGGTGTTTACTGGGTCTTCATTTGCATTCCATGATGAATTTACTGACATTAAGATGTCTGATCTTTTTGTTTTCTGTATTTTCCTTCTTACATGGAGATTTATTGCAATTGGTTGCTGTGTGAGTTTTTTTATTACTGTAATTGCCTCCTTTTGTTACTTTTATGTCCGGTATTTCAACAAGGTCACCCTGACATATAATAAGGGGACAACCTGGGTGTATTCAGTCCTTCAGTTGCAGGTTTAGATTATATTGAGTTATCAGTCTTGATAATAGATCTCTTTCTTGACAGTAAGTACCACACGTGACTCACTTTTGTCATCACGTAATCAGTTTCCGCTTCATTCAGAAGTATATCCCACTTCTCCCCTGTTGTCAATTGTTGTGAGTGACCCTCGAGTCAGTTCTGCAATATTGGTGCTTAATTTAGACAGATCGTTTGTTACTTTACCGCACTCCTTGTTTGAGCTTTGTCGGAGCTTGACCTGTGTACATCGTAGAATGTTACAAAAGTTCTAGAAATGAAAGATCGTAGTATGATATTACCTTGGACCTTGTCCAAGTCGGTATGGGATTTCTTTTGTAGAATGTTTATCATACCCCCCGCAACAAAGTTATGGGGGTATACTAGAATCGGGTTGTCCGTCTGTAAACGCTATGGTTTCTGGGCTCTAAAACATAATAATCCTTTCCACCTACAGTCACCATATCATACATATGGACTACCCATGGGACGAAGATGATCTCTATCGAATTCGGGGTCCAGAGGTCAAGCGCACTGGACATCGAAGTAGCAATATGGTTTCCGGGCTCTAAAGCGTTATCCTTTCCACCTAGTCACCATTTCATACATATGGACTAACCATGGGACGAAGTTTTTCCCTATTTGTTTTTACACGTAGGAAAGAGGTAATTTATACCTATTAACAACACCCTTTGAGAGATTGGGGTAAGCGGGAGTATTCTTAGTGAGCATTGCTTACATGTACGTACTATCTCAGTGAACGGAGTTTCAAATCGAAATTACAAAGGAGGTTACCACAGCTACGGCCTAGAAGTTTCTCTTTGTGATCTGCGTACGTAGTTAAAAGTTAAAACTTTTCCAGGCGCCCAGCACAATTGACCAGTGATTGTTCTTCACGATTCTAAGTTTACTAAGAACAAAAACTTTGATTTACTGTTGTGAAGACTTTAACATTTTGATTGACTATGTTAATAGTAAAACTATACCACAAACGTAAAGGCAACCCCAAAAAAATTCACATGATAAATGATAGGATTAATTATATGAAGAAAAAAAATTGCCATACTATTCTGTTGATATGCGACCTTGATAAGCTTCAGTGTTAATTTGAAAACGTTAAAAATTGAAATTACCGCCAACTATAGAGGCTGACATGAAGTGGAACTCTTTTGTATTCAAGACCACAAAAACCAATAATTTTGACGTCACCCCGTCTGGAAGGTCCCTTTTTCATGAAATTCTAAGATCATCAAATGTGTGCATGTGGTAGATTTTACGAATGAATAGGTTGATGCCTTCCTGTTAAGCAGTTAATTACACTAAAGTGAAGGGGATATGTGAAAAAAAGTTGTTTTTCGAAATTCCTGACCCAACCAAGTCATCTGAAAAGAAAAGACTGTGGATCCATCATTTGTGTAATGACAAGTGGAGGTTCGAGACATCTGTATGAAGACACGTGTACCGTCTGCCTCGTCTGCTACTTGACTGAACGTCTTCTTTTCTTCATTTTTTCTTGCGAAAGAATGGGCTCAAATCTATACGGCTCCAACTTAATTGTTCGTGACTCTTCATGTTTACAGTGCTACTAATGAAATAAAGCGGAACTGACGGTGTGACGTCATGAATTAAACTTCAATGGTCCCTCTTTTAGCGGCGGGTAATTCACAATATATGATAGATTGAGGATTTTTGTTGTTAAGGACTGCCATTTACGATATCAGGAAGTAATACTTTATTCATAAAGGCAACAATGTGGTTAGGGTTGCCTTTCCCTTTAAGTATTTGCTGCATTATTTTCTTTTGTTACGGTGTCATGAAGAGTTTTGTGAGAAAGGAAGCAACATCAAAATGACAACGGATAGGGGAGGGGTGTCGTTTTACAGAGAGAATAAATTTACGTGTAAATACTCCCGAAAACAAATATTTACGTAACTGGTACCAACTTTAGACACTATTTAGTATACATGAAAGGCGAAGATAACGAACAGTTATCAATCTCAATTCCAATGACAAATACGAAATAGAGAGTTGGGTAAACACGGACTCCTGGTTATTCCAGAGATGGGAGCAGGTGCCTAGGAGGAGTATGGATCCCCTGTCGAACGGTCACACCCACAGTGAGCCCAATATCTTGATCAGATAAAGGGAGTTATCCGTAGTCAAAATCAGTGTGCAAAGAACAGCCTAACAATCGGTATGAAACGCGTCAGATGGCATTTAACCCAATGATAATTTCTATTGGCAAACTAGATCATTATAACGACTATAGAGTTTGCGAAATACTGACTTTAAACAAGACTGTTGAAATCCCTACACCATCAACTTATAATTTGGCAGTAGATTGGCTCGATTTAAAAACTGATCATTCGCAGAACAAACTCTTGAGTATTGAATCAGTTTATATATATATATATATATATATATATATATATATATATATATATATATATATTATACCATATGCAGGCAATAATGGAATATTTCTACATATGTGGAAAGTTGACGATAGAGAAACTGAAATAATCCCATTTGTCATAAAGTTGAGCTGTTAGTTTGCTGTTAATATCTATTTTAAATACAATATCTAAGTATGAAGCAGAAGTGGACGACTCTGTGGTGTCCTTTATTTCGAGTTCACATGGATATATCGAATCGACATATGAATGAAAATAATTATTGTTAATAGATAAAACGTCGTCGATATATATCTAAATGTTGAATTAAAGGCCACAGCAATATATTTTTTCTTCTCACGTAGAAGTTTTTGAATAAATTCTGCTTCTTGAGAATATAAAAACAGGTTAGCTAACAAAGGAGCACAATTTGTGCCAATGGGAATTCCAACAGTCTGTTGGAAGACCTGATCATCAAAGACTACGAAGATATTGTCAATTAGGAACCACAGCATTTTATTTGATTTCAACTTCAGAGTACCTGTGCGTGGAATCAGAGTGGTGTTTAACCAAGTAATGTTTGGATGACTGATCACTAAATATGAAAATTTCCATTTTCTATTGTGTTGAAGAAGAAACGGTCTATGCTGTCAAAAAGTCATCTTTAATTTATCGTAAAAAAAAATTGTCGCATAAAGCGTTGAAAATTCATACGTTTTAATGTTGTTGATTTGAGCAAAGTTTTGCAACTTCAAATTTACTAAACGTTATTTAGAAGTTTTTAGAATCCACATTTGATATTTATACCACTTCTGGCATATGTAGTCGCACAGTACGTTTGAAGAATCTCCTTCACAGCTGTTAATATTTTAGTGAGAAGCAAAGATAGGGGCTTGGTAGAACACTTACTGGATCCTGTAGTGTATCTTTGTAAGAGTTTTTATGAAGTTTAGGACCCCAGTATAGGTACGGTTACTCATATTCATTCGAGGAATGGGTCTATAAATGAAGCATGGTTAATAAGGTTATTTCATACTACTAGTACCCTTGACTGCGGCTCTCTCACTACATGTTTCCTTTTACATGATTCATCTTACACACGCACACACGGTTAGGGGGTCACACATAGATGGATTGTTGTGTGGAATATATAATTATACACTGTAAATTGTATGTTGTACATGACAACCTAGACTCCGATGTTATAAAAGTGTTGGTAATGGTACGCACTGTAAATATAGTAACACATAAGAAGTTTGCAAGCATCAAATGTAAGCGATCCAAGACATAAATCTGGCAACAAAATATTGATATTCACAAGTTTGAATGTCGTTTTTCATTTCAAAACTTCGATGTAACTGATGTTCATTTCAAGATATGGACAACATAATATTGCTTGCCTCTTTTGTTGAGCGTTGCTGAGATGAGTATGCAATTGTGTGTAAACTAAAGATTGTTTTTATGAAAAACAAATGTCTACCCAACTCCCCAAATAGGAAGTACTCCTCCCCTTGATGTACAGCAAGATATAGAGGAGAAAGCAGGAATATAAGAATTATGAACTCCGATAAACCGTATAGAAGTGTTCACAAAGTTAACTATTTAAAACCCTCCACCCCTCAGATCCACTACAACTTAAGGAAAATAATTGGATCCTCCTGTCTCACCAATATGCACTTTCACAAATGGCAATGAAGCATTGTACAAAGTTTAAAGTCTATCCGATATACCATGTGGGAGGAGAAGCGTTCACAAGATTTTGCGACAGACAAACAGATGGACGGACAGAAAGTACAAACCCCCCCCCCCCCCCGTTTAAGAGAGGGGAAACATAAGTATTAGACTCCTATCTATCAAGAACACTAAAACTGTTTTCACAAACCATACAGGGCAATTTTTCATTAATTTTCTTGACAATCCTTTATGAAACAAAACCGATTCCGATAAATATGTAATTGTACATTCGCAAGCTGACCTTTCCTCCACATGTACGGTCACGTGCTACCCAGTAAGGAATAATATGTGGATTTGTTTCGTGTTTGGGTGAACATAGAAGATGTTCAGATTCCCATTTAGTCCCGGGGTTGGCAAATAAATGAGAAACCCTATGCAGGTACAAATGAAAACAATCTGTTTGGAAACTCTTATTTGCACATTTGAATATATTTATGGGTTTAGAAAATGTAAAATATATTATGCATAATTTCAGTCGTAATATTATGGGTCTTATGAGAGATAACGGCAGGATTTTAGGTGCTAATTTAACGATGGCGTGAATGATAATGGCACCAACCTTTTCCCTGGAGATGTGCGAATTATTGTTTTTTCTTTTTCTTTTACTTTCCCTCGACTCCAGTAAAATTACAAGGTATGATTTCTACATTTACTTGTAATACATTCCCGATTGTATAGAAAAACATTGATTCTAAGTCCAATTTATGAATTTAGTTGAAAAACATTATTCATAATCAAAAATACCCCGGTCCATCGAATTCTATTATGCCATGAACGCAGCTATAGTTGGATATTGTACACAAAACACTGAAATTACGCTAATGCTATTTACTGAAATTTCATTGTATCAAATAATGAACAAAGTGAATATAAACTAATGACTAGAAGAAGTTGACCAGGGATTTCACAAGCCATCACAAATTATGATGAGTATGTTTTTAAGATAGAGTGTGCATTACATACAGTATAAAAATGGACCACAAAAGAAACGGCTTGAAAATATTATGTATTTAGTGATCTGTGAAAGAACAAAGGAAAATATATAGAAGACTGAAGAGCACGATCCCAAAGCAGTTTCTTTTACTAGAGCCTCTGAGCATCGAATCAGTCGAGAGATATAAGCACCATATGCAGGCGACAATGGAACATTGCTACATAATCATGAGAAGCTGACAATGGAGAACTCGAAACCATCCCGTTGATCTAAAAGGTGAGCCAGTGAAAGCTGAGAATTTGGCAAACACGGACTCCTGGAATACAAAATAGAGAGTTGGGCAAACACAGACCCCAGGATATATCTAGGTGGGATTAGGTGCTTAGGAGGAGTAAGCATCCCCAGACGACCGGTCACACCCGCCGTGAGCCCTCTATCTTGATCAGGTAAACGGTGTTATCCGTATTCAAAATCAGTGTACACTCTGTACCAAGAGCATGGACATTTTGAATTATATAATTATATCATGAAAACACGCAGGCCAAGTTTCTTTATGATTTCAGTGAGATAATTTTCCTTGTGCTTGGCAAAATTAAACAATTCAGTTTGCGTATATTATCACACATGGACATGGACATTTTGAATTGCAACTTGGGTTATAGATGGCTACTTTCTTAACAGTCGCTTATACAAGGAAACATGCTATCTGTTAATAATAATCATTTATATTTAGGAAAGATTTAACATTTCTAGTGTATGTAATGCATAATCCATGTTGAAAGTAACAACTGATGCTGAATTACATGCATTTTTCTTCATTGCTGCCAAATCGCAGAAAAAGTTTGATCTGTCAGCCGACTCCTACGTACAGAAGACCACATGCACTTGTCTGTTTGGCCAATGGTAAAAGATCTAAACATCTCGAACAACATTCAATATAGAACAGAATGATAATATTCAACTCAATACAATATTTCTTTTGTCGTTACAACTTATAACCTTTTAAATCATACAATTAATTTCAAAACCACCTGGATTTTCTTCTCCATTGTAAATCTCTGTTTCATTCATATTGGTTACACTAATAATATAGTGATTAAAATTTGATTACACTAATTCTATAGTGTTACACTAATTCTATAATGATTATACTTATTCTATAATGATTATACTAATTCTATAGTGATTACACTAATTCTATAATGATTACACTAATTCTATAATGATTACACTAATTCTATAATGATTACACTAATTCTATAGTGATTACACTAATTCTATAGTGATTACACTAATTATATAGTGATTACACTAATTCTATAGTGATTCCACTAATTTTATAATGTTAAACTAATTCTATAATGATTCCACTAATTCTATTGTGATTCCACTAATTCTATAGTGATTCCACTAATTCTATAGTGATTACACTAATTTTATAATGATTACACTAATTCTATAGTGATTACACTAATTCTATAATGATTACACTAATTTATAATGATTACGCTAATTCTACAATGATTATATTAATTCTATAATGATTACACTAATTATATAGTGATTCCACTAATTATATAGTGTTAAACTAATTCTATAATGATTACACTAATTCTATAGTGATTATACTAATTATATAGTGTTTACACTAATTCTATAGTGTTTCCACCAATTATATAGTGTTAAACTAATTCTATAATGATTACACTAACTCTATAATGATTGCACTAATTCTATAATGATTACACTAATTTTACAGTGATTACACTAATTCTATAGTGATTGCACTAATTCTATAATGATCACACTAATTCTATAGTGATTACACTAATTCTATAGTGATTACACAAATTCTATAATGATTACACTAATTTTATAGTGATTACACTAATTCTATAGTGATTATACTAATTGTATAATGATTACACTAATTCTATAGTGATTACACTAATTCTATAATGATTATACTAATTCTATAATGATTACAATAATTCTATAGTGATTACACTAATTCTATAATGATTACACTAATTCTATAATGATTACAGTAATTCTATAATGATTACACTAATTCGATAGTTATTACACTAATTCTATAGTGATTATACTAATTCTATAATGATTACACTAATTCGATAGTGATTACTCTAATTCTATAGTGATTATACTAATTCTATAATGATTACACTAATTATATAATGATTACACTAATTGTATAGTGATTACACTAATTCTATAATGATTACACTAATTGTATAGTGATTATACTAATTCTACAGTGATCACACTAATTCTATAATGATTACACTAATTCTATAGTGATTACACAAATTTTATATTGATTACATTTATTCTATAGTGATTACACTACTTCTTTAGTGATTACTCTAATTATATAATGATAACACTAATTCTATAATGATTACACTAACTCTATGGGGATTATGCTAATTCTATAATGATTACAGTAATTTTATAATGATTACACTAATTCTATAGTGATTACACTAATTCTATGTTGATTATACTAATTCTATAATGATTACAGTAATTTTATAATGATTACGTCAATTCTATAATGATTATACTAATTCTATAATGATTACAATAATTCTATAGTGATTACACTAATTCTATAATGATTATACTAATTCTATAATGATTACAATAATTCTATAGTGATTACACTAATTCTATAATGGTTATACTAATTCTATAATGATTACAATAATTCTATAGTGATTACACTAATTATATAGTGATTACACTAATTCGATAGTTATTACACTAAATCTATAGTGATTATACTAATTCTATAAGGATTACACTAATTCGATAGTGATTACTCTAATTCTATAGTGATTATACTAATTCTCTAATGATTACACTAATTCGATAATGATTACACTAATTGTATAGTGATTACACTAATTCTATAATGATTACACTAATTGTATAGTGATTATACTAATTCTATAATGATAACACTAATTCTATAATGATTACACTAATTCTATGGGGATTATACTAATTCTATAGTGTTACGCTAATTCTGTAGTGATTACACTAATTCTATAGTGATTACACTAATTCTATAGTGATTCCACTAATTCTATAATGATTACAGTAATTTTATAATGATTACGCTAATTCTAGAATGATTATACTAATTCTATAATGATTACACTAATTCTATAGTGTTACGCTAATTCTGTAGTGATTACACTAATTCTATAGTGTTACACTAATTATATAGTGTTACACTAATTCTATTGTGTTACACTAACTCTATAGTGATTCCACTAATTCTATAATGATTACACAAATTCTATAATGATTACACCAATTCTGTAGTGATTACACTAATTCTATAGTGTTACACTAATTCTATAATGATTACACTAATTCTATAATGATTACACTAATTCTATAATGATTACACTAATTCTGTAGTGATTACACTAATTCTATAGTGTTACGCTAATTCTGTAGTGATTACACTAATTCTATAGTGTTACACTAATTATATAGTGTTACACTAATTCTATTGTGTTACACTAATTCTATAGTGATTCCACTAATTCTATATTGTTTACACTGATTCTATAATGATTACACTAATTCTTCAGTGATCACACTAATTCTATAGTGATTACACTAATTCTATAATGATTATACTAATTCTATAATGATTACAATAATTCTATAGTGATTACACTAATTCTATAATGGTTATACTAATTCTATAATGATTACAATAATTCTATAGTGATTACACTAATTATATAGTGATTACACTAATTCTATAATGATTACACTAATTCTATAATGATTACAGTAATTCTATAATGATTACACTAATTCGATAGTTATTACACTAAATCTATAGTGATTATACTAATTCTATAAGGATTACACTAATTCGATAGTGATTACTCTAATTCTATAGTGATTATACTAATTCTATAATTATTACACTAATTTGATAATGATTACACTAATTGTATAGTGATTACACTAATTCTATAATGATTACACTAATTGTATAGTGATTATACTAATTCTACAGTCATCACACTAATTCTATAATGATTACACTAATTCTATAGTGATTACACTAATTCTATATTGATTACATTTATTATATAGTGATTACACTAATTCTATAGTGATTACTCTAATTCTATAATGATAACACTAATTCTATAATGATTACACTAATTCTATGGGGATTATACTAAGTCTATAATGATTACAGTAATTTTATAATGATTACACTAATTCTATAGTGATTACACTAATTCTATGGTGATTATACTAATTCTATAATGATTACAGTAATTTTATAATGATTACGCCAATTCTATAATGATTATACTAATTCTATAATGATTACACTAATTCTATAATGATTACACTAATTCTGTAGTGATTACACTAATTCTATAGTGTTACGCTAATTCTGTAGTGATTACACTAATTCTATAGTGTTACACTAATTCTATAGTGTTACACTAATTCTATAGTGATTACACTAATTCTATAGTGATTCCAATAATTCTATAATGATTACAGTAATTCTATAATGATTACACTAATTCTATAGTGATTACACTAATTCTATAGTGTTACACTAATTCTATAGTGATTACACTAATTCTATAGTGATTCCAATAATTCTATAATGATTACAGTAATTTTATAATGATTACGCTAATTCTAGAATGATTATACTAATTCTATAATGATTACACTAATTCTGTAGTGATTACACTAATTCTATAGTGTTACGCTAATTCTGTAGTGATTACACTAATTCTATAGTGTAACACTAATTCTATAGTGTTACACTAATTCTATAGTGATTACACTAATTCTATAGTGATTCCACTAATTCTATAATGATTACACGAATTCTATAATGATTACACCAATTCTATAGTGATTCCACTAATTCTATATTGTTTACACTGATTCTATAATGATTACACGAATTCTTCAGTGATTACACTAATTCTATAGTGATTACACTAATTCTATAATGATTACTCGAATTCTATAGTGATTACACTAATTCTATAATGATTATACTAATTCTATAATGATTACAATAATTCTCTAGTGATTACACTAATTCTATAATGATTATACTAATTCTATAATGATTACAATAATTCTATAGTGATTACACTAATAATATAGTGATTACACTAATTCTATAATGATTACACTAATTCTATAATGATTACAGTAATTCTATAATGATTACACTAATTCGATAGTTATTACACTAAATCTATAGTGATTATACTAATTCTATAAGGATTACACTAATTCGATAGTGATTACTCTAATTCTATAGTGATTATACTAATTCTCTAATGATTACACTAATTCGATAATGATTACACTAATTGTATAGTGATTACACTAATTCTATAATGATTACACTAATTGTATAGTGATTATACTAATTCTATAATGATAACACTAATTCTATAATGATTACACTAATTCTATGGGGATTATACTAATTCTATAGTGTTACGCTAATTCTGTAGTGATTACACTAATTCTATAGTGTTACACTAATTCTATAGTGTTACACTAATTCTATAGTGATTACACTAATTCTATAGTGATTCCACTAATTCTATAATGATTACAGTAATTCTATAATGATTACACTAATTCTATAGTGATTACACTAATTCTATGGTGATTATACTAATTCTATAACGATTACAGTAATTTTATAATGATTACGCCAATTCTATAATGATTATGCTAATTCTATAATGATTACACTAATTCTATAATAATTACACTAATTCTGTAGTGATTACACTAATTCTATAGTGATTCCACTAATTCTATATTGTTTACACTGATTCTATAATGATTACACGAATTCTTCAGTGATCACACTAATTCTATAGTGATTACACTAATTCTATAATGATTACTCGAATTCTATAGTGATTACACTAATTCTATAATGATTATACTAATTCTATAATGATTACAATAATTCTATAGTGATTACACTAATTCTATAATGATTATACTAATTCTATAATGATTACAATAATTCTATAGTGATTACACTAATTATATAGTGATTACACTAATTCTATAATGATTACACTAATTCTATAATGATTACAGTAATTCTATAATGATTACACTATTTCGATAGTTATTACACTAAATCTATAGTGATTATACTAATTCTATAAGGATTACACTAATTCGATAGTGATTACTCTAATTCTATAGTGATTATACTAATTCTCTAATGGTTACACTAATTCGATAATGATTACACTAATTGTATAGTGATTACACTAATTCTATAATGATTACACTAATTGTATAGTGATTATACTAATTCTATAATGATAACACTAAATCTATAATGATTACACTAATTCTATGGGGATTATACTAATTCTATAGTGTTACGCTAATTCTGTAGTGATTACACTAATTCTATAGTGTTACACTAATTCTATAGTGTTACACTAATTCTATAGTGATTACACTAACTCTATAGTGATTCCACTAATTCCATAATGATTACAGTAATTCTATAATGATTACACTAATTCTATAGTGATTACACTAATTCTATGGTGATTATACTAATTCTATAACGATTACAGTAATTTTATAATGATTACGCCAATTCTATAATGATTATACTAATTCTATAATGATTACACTAATTCTATAATGATTACACTAATTCTGTAGTGATTACACTAATTCTATAGTGTTACGCTCATTCTGTAGTGATTACACTAATTCTATAGTGTTACACTAATTACATAGTGTTACACTAATTCTATTGTGTTACACTAATTCTATAGTGATTCCACTAATTCTATAATGATTACACGAATTCTATAATGATTACACCAATTCTATAGTGATTCCACTAATTCTATATTGTTTACACTGATTCTATAATGATTACACTAATTCTTCAGTGATCACACTAATTCTATAGTGATTACACTTAATATATAATGATTATACTAATTCTATAATGATTACAATAATTCTATAGTGATTACACTAATTCTATAATGGTTATACTAATTCTATAATGATTACAATAATTCTATAGTGATTACACTAATTATATAGTGATTACACTAATTCTATAATGATTACACTAATTCTATAATGATTACAGTAATTCTATAATGATTACACTAATTCGATAGTTATTACACTAAATCTATAGTGATTATACTAATTCTATAAGGATTACACTAATTCGATAGTGATTACTCTAATTCTATAGTGATTATACTAATTCTATAATTATTACACTAATTTGATAATGATTACACTAATTGTATAGTGATTACACTAATTCTATAATGATTACACTAATTGTATAGTGATTATACTAATTCTACAGTCATCACACTAATTCTATAATGATTACACTAATTCTATAGTGATTACACTAATTCTATATTGATTACATTTATTATATAGTGATTACACTAATTCTATAGTGATTACTCTAATTCTATAATGATAACACTAATTCTATAATGATTACACTAATTCTATGGGGATTATACTAAGTCTATAATGATTACAGTAATTTTATAATGATTACACTAATTCTATAGTGATTACACTAATTCTATGGTGATTATACTAATTCTATAATGATTACAGTAATTTTATAATGATTACGCCAATTCTATAATGATTATACTAATTCTATAATGATTACACTAATTCTATAATGATTACACTAATTCTGTAGTGATTACACTAATTCTATAGTGTTACGCTAATTCTGTAGTGATTACACTAATTCTATAGTGTTACACTAATTCTATAGTGTTACACTAATTCTATAGTGATTACACTAATTCTATAGTGATTCCAATAATTCTATAATGATTACAGTAATTCTATAATGATTACACTAATTCTATAGTGATTACACTAATTCTATAGTGTTACACTAATTCTATAGTGATTACACTAATTCTATAGTGATTCCAATAATTCTATAATGATTACAGTAATTTTATAATGATTACGCTAATTCTAGAATGATTATACTAATTCTATAATGATTACACTAATTCTGTAGTGATTACACTAATTCTATAGTGTTACGCTAATTCTGTAGTGATTACACTAATTCTATAGTGTTACACTAATTCTATAGTGTTACACTAATTCTATAGTGATTACACTAATTCTATAGTGATTCCACTAATTCTATAATGATTACACGAATTCTATAATGATTACACCAATTCTATAGTGATTCCACTAATTCTATATTGTTTACACTGATTCTATAATGATTACACGAATTCTTCAGTCATCACACTAATTCTATAGTGATTACACTAATTCTATAATGATTACTCGAATTCTATAGTGATTACACTAATTCTATAATGATTATACTAATTCTATAATGATTACAATAATTCTCTAGTGATTACACTAATTCTATAATGATTATACTAATTCTATAATGATTACAATAATTCTATAGTGATTACACTAATAATATAGTGATTACACTAATTCTATAATGATTACACTAATTCTATAATGATTACACTAATTCTATAATGATTACAGTAATTCTATATTGATTACACTAATTCGATAGTTATTACACTAAATCTATAGTGATTATACTAATTCTATAAGGATTACACTAATTCGATAGTGATTACTCTAATTCTATAGTGATTATACTAATTCTCTAATGATTACACTAATTCGATAATGATTACACTAATTGTAGAGTGATTACACTAATTCTATAATGATTACACTAATTGTATAGTGATTATACTAATTCTATAATGATAACACTAATTCTATAATGATTACACTAATTCTATGGGGATTATACTAATTCTATAGTGTTACGCTAATTCTGTAGTGATTACACTAATTCTATAGTGTTACACTAATTCTATAGTGTTACACTAATTCTATAGTGATTACACTAATTCTATAGTGATTCCACTAATTCTATAATGATTACAGTAATTCTATAATGATTACACTAATTCTATAGTGATTACACTAATTCTATGGTGATTATACTAATTCTATAACGATTACAGTAATTTTATAATGATTACGCCAATTCTATAATGATTATGCTAATTCTATAATGATTACACTAATTCTATAATAATTACACTAATTCTGTAGTGATTACACTAATTCTATAGTGATTCCACTAATTCTATATTGTTTACACTGATTCTATAATGATTACACGAATTCTTCAGTGATCACACTAATTCTATAGTGATTACACTAATTCTATAATGATTACTCGAATTCTATAGTGATTACACTAATTCTATAATGATTATACTAATTCTATAATGATTACAATAATTCTATAGTGATTACACTAATTCTATAATGATTATACTAATTCTATAATGATTACAATAATTCTATAGTGATTACACTAATTATATAGTGATTACACTAATTCTATAATGATTACACTAATTCTATAATGATTACAGTAATTCTATAATGATTATACTATTTCGATAGTTATTACACTAAATCTATAGTGATTATACTAATTCTATAAGGATTACACTAATTCGATAGTGATTACTCTAATTCTATAGTGATTATACTAATTCTCTAATGGTTACACTAATTCGATAATGATTACACTAATTGTATAGTGATTACACTAATTCTATAATGATTACACTAATTGTATAGTGATTATACTAATTCTATAATGATAACACTAAATCTATAATGATTACACTAATTCTATGGGGATTATACTAATTCTATAGTGTTACGCTAATTCTGTAGTGATTACACTAATTCTATAGTGTTACACTAATTCTATAGTGTTACACTAATTCTATAGTGATTACACTAACTCTATAGTGATTCCACTAATTCCATAATGATTACAGTAATTCTATAATGATTACACTAATTCTATAGTGATTACACTAATTCTATGGTGATTATACTAATTCTATAACGATTACAGTAATTTTATAATGATTACGCCAATTCTATAATGATTATACTAATTCTATAATGATTACACTAATTCTATAATGATTACACTAATTCTGTAGTGATTACACTAATTCTATAGTGTTACGCTCATTCTGTAGTGATTACACTAATTCTATAGTGTTACACTAATTCTATAGTGTTACACTAATTCTATAGTGATTACACTAATTCTATAGTGATTATACTAATTCTATAATGATTACACTAATTCTATAGTGATTACACTAATTCTATAGTGATTACACTAATTCTATAGTGATTATACGAAATCTATAATGATTACAGTAACTTTATAATGATTACGCTAATTCTAGAATGATTACACTAATTCCATAGTGATTCCACTAATTCTATAGTGATTACACGAATTCCATAATGATTACACCAATTCTATAGTGATTCCACTAATTCTATATTGTTTACACTGATTCTATAATGATTACACTAATTCTTCAGTGATCACACTAATTCTATAGTGATTACACTAATTCTATAATGATTACTCTAATTCTATACTGATTACACTAATTCTATAATGATTATACTAATTCTATAATGATTACAATAATTCTATAGTGATTACACTAATTATATAGTGATTACACTAATTCTATAATGATTACACTAATTCTGTAGTGATTACACTAATTCTATAGTGTTACGCTAATTCTGTAGTGATTACACTAATTCTATAGTGTTACACTAATTATATAGTGTTACACTAATTCTATTGTGTTACACTAACTCTATAGTGATTCCACTAATTCTATAATGATTACACGAATTCTATAATGATTACACCAATTCTGTAGTGATTACACTAATTCTATAGTGTTACACTAATTCTATAATGATTACACTAATTCTATAATGATTACACGAATTCTATAATGATTACACCAATTCTATAGTGATTCCACTAATTCTATATTGTTTACACTGATTCTATAATGATTACACTAATTCTTCAGTGATCACACTAATTCTATAGTGATTACACTTAATATATAATGATTATACTAATTCTATAATGATTACAATAATTCTATAGTGATTACACTAATTCTATAATGGTTATACTAATTCTATAATGATTACAATAATTCTATAGTGATTACACTAATTATATAGTGATTACACTAATTCTATAATGATTACACTAATTCTATAATGATTACAGTAATTCTATAATGAGTACACTAATTCGATAGTTATTACACTAAATCTATAGTGATTATACTAATTCTATAAGGATTACACTAATACGATAGTGATTACTCTAATTCTATAGTGATTATACTAATTCTATAATTATTACACTAATTCGATAATGATTACACTAATTGTATAGTGATTACACTAATTCTATAATGATTACACTAATTGTATAGTGATTATACTAATTCTACAATGATCACACTAATTCTATAATGATTACAATAATTCTATAGTGATTACACTAATTATATAGTGATTACACTAATTCTATAATGATTACACTAATTCTGTAGTGATTACACTAATTCTATAGTGTTACGCTAATTCTGTAGTGATTACACTAATTCTATAGTGTTACACTAATTATATAGTGTTACACTAATTCTATTGTGTTACACTAACTCTATAGTGATTCCACTAATTCTATAATGATTACACGAATTCTATAATGATTACACCAATTCTGTAGTGATTACACTAATTCTCTAGTGTTACACTAATTCTATAATGATTACACTAATTCTATAATGATTACACTAATTCTATAATGATTACACTAATTCTGTAGTGATTACACTAATTCTATAGTGTTACGCTAATTCTGTAGTGATTACAGTAATTCTATAGTGTTACACTAATTATATAGTGTTACACTAATTCTATTGTGTTACACTAATTCTATAGTGATTCCACTAATTCTATAATGATTACACGAATTCTATAATGATTACACCAATTCTATAGTGATTCCACTAATTCTATATTGTTTACACTGATTCTATAATGATTACACTAATTCTTCAGTGATCACACTAATTCTATAGTGATTACACTTAATATATAATGATTATACTAATTCTATAATGATTACAATAATTCTATAGTGATTACACTAATTCTATAATGGTTATACTAATTCTATAATGATTACAATAATTCTATAGTGATTACACTAATTATATAGTGATTACACTAATTCTATAATGATTACACTAATTCTATAATGATTACAGTAATTCTATAATGAGTACACTAATTCGATAGTTATTACACTAAATCTATAGTGATTATACTAATTCTATAAGGATTACACTAATTCGATAGTGATTACTCTAATTCTATAGTGATTATACTAATTCTATAATTATTACACTAAGTCGATAATGATTACACTAATTGTATAGTGATTACACTAATTCTATAATGATTACACTAATTGTATAGTGATTATACTAATTCTACAGTGATCACACTAATTCTATAATGATTACACTAATTCTATAGTGATTACACTAATTCTATATTGATTACATTTATTCTATAGTGATTACACTAATTCTATAGTGATTACTCTAATTCTATAATGATAACACTAATTCTATAATGATTACACTAATTCTATGGGGATTATACTAAGTCTATAATGATTACAGTAATTTTATAATGATTACACTAATTCTATAGTGATTACACTAATTCTATGGTGATTATACTAATTCTATAATGATTACAGTAATTTTATAATGATTACGCCAATTCTATAATGATTATACTAATTCTATAATGATTACACTAATTCTATAATGATTACACTAATTCTGTAGTGATTACACTAATTCTATAGTGTTTCGCTAATTCTGTAGTGATTACACTAATTCTATAGTGTTACACTAATTCTATAGTGATTCCAATAATTCTATAATGATTACAGTAATTCTATAATGATTACACTAATTCTATAGTGATTACACTAATTCTATAGTGTTACACTAATTCTATAGTGATTACACTAATTCTATAGTGATTCCAATAATTCTATAATGATTACAGTAATTTTATAATGATTACGCTAATTCTAGAATGATTATACTAATTCTATAATGATTACACTAATTCTGTAGTGATTACACTAATTCTATAGTGTTACGCTAATTCTGTAGTGATTACACTAATTCTATAGTGTTACACTAATTCTATAGTGTTACACTAATTCTATAGTGATTACACTAATTCTATAGTGATTCCACTAATTCTATAATGATTACACGAATTCTATAATGATTACACCAATTCTATAGTGATTCCACTAATTCTATATTGTTTACACTGATTCTAAAATGATTACACGAATTCTTCAGTCATCACACTAATTCTATAGTGATTACACTAATTCTATAATGATTACTCGAATTCTATAGTGATTACACTAATTCTATAATGATTATAATAATTCTATAATGATTACAATAATTCTATAGTGATTACACTAATTCTATAATGATTATACTAATTCTATAATGATTACAATAATTCTATAGTGATTACACTAATTATATAGTGATTACACTAATTCTATAATGATTACACTAATTCTATAATGATTACAGTAATTCTATAATGATTACACTAATTCGATAGTTATTACACTAAATCTATAGTGATTATACTAATTCTATAAGGATTACACTAATTCGATAGTGATTACTCTAATTCTATAGTGATTATACTAATTCTCTAATGATTACACTAATTCGATAATGATTACACTAATTGTAGAGTGATTACACTAATTCTATAATGATTACACTAATTGTATAGTGATTATACTAATTCTATAATGATAACACTAATTCTATAATGATTACACTAATTCTATGGGGATTATACTAATTCTATAGTGTTACGCTAATTCTGTAGTGATTACACTAATTATATAGTGTTACACTAATTCTATAGTGTTACACTAATTCTATAGTGATTACACTAATTCTATAGTGATTCCACTAATTCTATAATGATTACAGTAATTCTATAATGATTACACTAATTCTATAGTGATTACACTAATTCTATGGTGATTATACTAATTCTATAACGATTACAGTAATTTTATAATGATTACGCCAATTCTATAATGATTATACTAATTCTATAATGATTACACTAATTCTATAATAATTACACTAATTCTGTAGTGATTACACTAATTCTATAGTGTTACGCTAATTCTGTAGTGATTACACTAATTCTATAGTGTTACACTAATTCTATAGTGTTACACTAATTCTATAGTGATTACACTAATTCTATAGTGATTCCACTAATTCTATAATGATTACAGTAATTTTATAATGATTACACTAATTCTATAGTGATTACACTAATTCTATAGTGATTATACTAAATCTATAGTGATTATACGAATTCTATAATGATTACAGTAATTTTATAATGATTACGCTAATTCTAGAATGATTACACTAATTCTATAGTGATTCCACTAATTCTATAATGATTACAGAAATTCTATAATGATTACACTAATTCTATAGTGATTCCATTAATTCTATATTGTTTACACTGATTCTATAATGATTACACTAATTCTATAGTGATTCCACTAATTCTATAGTGTTTACACTAATTCTATAATGATTACACTAATTCTGTAGTGATTACACTAATTCTATAGTTATTACACTAATTCTATAATGATTACACTAATTCTACAATGATTACAGTAATTCTATAATGATTACACTAATTCGATAGTTATTACACTAATTCTATAGTGTGACGCTAATTCTGTAGTGATTACACTAATTCTATAGTGTGACACTAATTCTATAGTGGTACACTAATTCTATAGTGATTCCACTAATTCTATAGTGATTCCATTAATTCTATAATGATTACAGTAATTCTATAATGATTACACTAATTCTATAGTGATTACACTAATTCTATGGTGTTACGCTAATTCTGTAGTGATTACACTAATTCTATAGTGTTACACTAATTTTATAGTGTTACACTAATTCTATAATGATTCCACTAATTCTATAATGATTACAGTAATTCTATAATGATTACACTAATTCTATAGTGATTACACTAATTCTATAGTGATTACACTAATTCTATAGTGATTATACGAATTCTATAATGATTACAGTAATTTTATAATGATTACGCTAATTCTATAATGATTACACTAATTCCATACTGATTCCACTAATTTTATAGTGATTACACGAATTCTATAATGATTACACCAATTCTATAGTGATTACACTAATTCTGTAGTGATCACACTAATGCTATAGTGATTACACTAATTCTATAATGATTACTCTAATTCTATAGTGATTACACTAATTCGATAATGATTATACTAATTCTATAATGATTACAATAATTCTATAGTGATTACACTAACTATATAGTGATTACACTAATTCTATAATGATTACACTAATTCTATAATGATTACAGTAATTCTATAATGATTACACTAATTCGATAGTTATTACACTAATTCTATAGTGTTACGCTAATTCTGTAGTGATTACACTAATTCTATAGTGTTACACTAATTCTATAGTGTTACACTAATTCTATAGTGATTACACTAATTCTATAGTGATTCCACTAATTCTATAATGATTACAGTAATTCTATAATGATTACACTAATTCTATAGTGATTACACTAATTCTATGGTGATTATACTAATTCTATAACGATTACAGTAATTTTATAATGATTACGCCAATTCTATAATGATTATACTAATTCTATAATGATTACACTAATTCTATAATGATTACACTAATTCTGTAGTGATTACACTAATTCTATAGTGTTACGCTAATTCTGTAGTGATTACACTAATTCTATAGTGTTATACTAATTATATAGTGTTACACTAATTCTATTGTGTTACACTAATTCTATAGTGATTCCACTAATTCTATAATGATTACACGAATTCTATAATTATTACACCAATTCTATAGTGATTCCACTAATTCTATATTTTTTACACTGATTCTATAATGATTACACGAATTCTTTAGTGATCACACTAATTCTATAGTGATTACACTAATTCTATAATGATTACTCGAATTCTATAGTGATTACACTATTTCTATAATGATTATACTAATTCTATAATGATTACACTAATTCTGTAGTGATTACACTAATTCTATAGTGTTACGCTAATTCTGTAGTGATTACACTAATTCTATAGTGTTACACTAATTATATAGTGTTACACTAATTCTATTGTGTTACACTAATTCTATAGTGATTCCACTAATTCTATAATGATTACACGAATTCTATAATGATTACAATAATTCTATAGTGATTACACTAATTCTATAGTGATTACACTAATTCTATAATGGTTATACTAATTCTATAATGATTACAATAATTCTATAGTGATTACACTAATTATATAGTGATTACACTAATTCTATAATCATTACACTAATTCTATAATGATTACAGTAATTCTATAATGAGTACACTAATTCGATAGTTATTACACTAAATCTATAGTGATTATACTAATTCTATAAGGATTACACTAATACGATAGTGATTACTCTAATTCTATAGTGATTATACTAATTGTATAATTATTACACTAATTCGATAATGATTACACTAATTGTATAGTGATTACACTAATTCTATAATGATTACACTAATTGTATAGTGATTATACTAATTCTACAATGATCACACTAATTCTATAATGATTACAATAATTCTATAGTGATTACACTAATTATATAGTGATTACACTAATTCTATAATGATTACACTAATTCTGTAGTGATTACACTAATTCTATAGTGTTACGCTAATTCTGTAGTGATTACACTAATTCTATAGTGTTACACTAATTATATAGTGTTACACTAATTCTATTGTGTTACACTAACTCTATAGTGATTCCACTAATTCTATAATGATTACACGAATTCTATAATGATTACACCAATTCTGTAGTGATTACACTAATTCTATAGTGTTACACTAATTCTATAATGATTACACTAATTCTATAATGATTACACTAATTCTATAATGATTACACTAATTCTGTAGTGATTACACTTATTCTATAGTGTTACGCTAATTCTGTAGTGATTACAGTAATTCTATAGTGTTACACTAATTATATAGTGTTACACTAATTCTATTGTGTTACACTAATTCTATAGTGATTCCACTAATTCTATAATGATTACACGAATTCTATAATGATTACACCAATTCTATAGTGATTCCACTAATTCTATATTGTTTACACTGATTCTATAATGATTACACTAATTCTTCAGTGATCACACTAATTCTATAGTGATTACACTTAATATATAATGATTATACTAATTCTATAATGATTACAATAATTCTATAGTGATTACACTAATTCTATAATGGTTATACTAATTCTATAATGATTACAATAATTCTATAGTGATTACACTAATTATATAGTGATTACACTAATTCTATAATGATTACACTAATTCTATAATGATTACAGTAATTCTATAATGATTACACTAATTCGATAGTTATTATACTAAATCTATAGTGATTATACTAATTCTATAAGGATTACACTAATTCGATAGTGATTACTCTAATTCTATAGTGATTATACTAATTCTATAATTATTACACTAAATCGATAATGATTACACTAATTGTATAGTGATTACACTAATTCTATAATGATTACACTAATTGTATAGTGATTATACTAATTCTACAGTGATCACACTAATTCTATAATGATTACACTAATTCTATAGTGATTACACTAATTCTATATTGATTACATTTATTCTATAGTGATTACACTAATTCTATAGTGATTACTCTAATTCTATAATGATGACACTAATTCTATAATGATTACACTAATTCTATGGGGATTATACTAAGTCTATAATGATTACAGTAATTTTATAATGATTACACTAATTCTATAGTGATTACACTAATTCTATGGTGATTATACTAATTCTATAATGATTACAGTAATTTTATAATGATTACGCCAATTCTATAATGATTATACTAATTCTATAATGATTACACTAATTCTATAATGATTACACTAATTCTGTAGTGATTACACTAATTCTATAGTGATACGCTAATTCTGTAGTGATTACACTAATTCTATAGTGTTACACTAATTCTATAGTGTTACACTAATTCTATAGTGATTACACTAATTCTATAGTGATTCCAATAATTCTATAATGATTACAGTAATTCTATAATGATTACACTAATTCTATAGTGATTACACTAATTCTATAGTGTTACACTAATTCTATAGTGATTACACTAATTCTATAGTGATTCCAATAATTCTATAATGATTACAGTAATTTTATAATGATTACGCTAATTCTAAAATGATTATACTAATTCTATAATGATTACACTAATTCTGTAGTGATTACACTAATTCTATAGTGTTACGCTAATTTTGTAGTGATTACACTAATTCTATAGTGTTACACTAATTCTATAGTGTTACACTAATTCTATAGTGATTACACTAATTCTATAGTGATTCCACTAATTCTATAATGATTACACGAATTCTATAATGATTAAACCAATTCTATAGTGATTCCACTAATTCTATATTGTTTACACTGATTCTATAATGATTACACGAATTCTTCAGTCATCACACTAATTCTATAGTGATTACACTAATTCTATAATGATTACTCGAATTCTATAGTGATTACACTAATTCTATAATGATTATAATAATTCTATAATGATTACAATAATTCTATAGTGATTACACTAATTCTATAATGATTATACTAATTCTATAATGATTACAATAATTCTATAGTGATTACACTAATTATATAGTGATTACACTAATTCTATAATGATTACAGTAATTCTATAATGATTACAGTAATTCTATAATGATTACACTAATTCGATAGTTATTACACTAAATCTATAGTGATTATACTAATTCTATAAGGATTACACTAATTCGATAGTGATTACTCTAATTCTATAGTGATTATACTAATTCTCTAATGATTACACTAATTCGATAATGATTACACTAATTGTAGAGTGATTACACTAATTCTATAATGATTACACTAATTGTATAGTGATTATACTAATTCTATAATGATAACACTAATTCTATAATGATTACACTAATTCTATGGGGATTATACTAATTCTATAGTGTTACGCTAATTCTGTAGTGATTACACTAATTATATAGTGTTACACTAATTCTATAGTGTTACACTAATTCTATAGTGATTACACTAATTCTATAGTGATTCCACTAATTCTATAATGATTACACTAATTCTATAGTGATTACACTAATTCTATGGTGATTATACTAATTCTATAACGATTACAGTAATTTTATAATGATTACGCCAATTCTATAATGATTATACTAATTCTATAATGATTACACTAATTCTATAATAATTACACTAATTCTGTAGTGATTACACTAATTCTATAGTGTTACGCTAATTCTGTAGTGATTACACTAATTCTATAGTGTTACACTAATTCTATAGTGTTACACTAATTCTATAGTGATTACACTAATTCTATAGTGATTCCACTAATTCTATAATGATTACAGCAATTCTATAATGATTACACTAATTCTATAGTGATTACACTAATTCTATGGTGATTATACTAATTCTATAACGATTGCAGTAATTTTATAATGATTACGTCAATTTTATAATGATTATACTAATTCTATAATGATTACACTAATTCTATAATGATTACACTAATTCTGTGGTGATTACACTAATTCTATAGTGTTACACTAATTCTATAGTGTTCCACTAATTCTATAGTGATTACACTAATTCTATAGTGATTCCACTAATTCTATAATGATTACAGTAATTTTATAATGATTACACTAATTCTATAGTGATTACACTAATTCTATAGTGATTATACTAATTCTATAGTGATTATACGAATTCTATAATGATTACAGTAATTTTATAATGATTACGCTAATTCTAGAATGATTACACTAATTCTATAGTGATTCCACTAATTCTATAATGATTACAGTAATTCTATAATGATTACACTAATTCTATAGTGATTCCACTAATTCTATATTGTTTACACTGATTCTATAATGATTACACTAATTCTATAGTGATTCCACTAATTCTATATTGTTTACACTAATTCTATAATGATTACACTAATTCTGTAGTGATTACACTAATTCTATAGTTATTACACTAATTCTATAATGATTACACTATTTCGATAGTTATTACACTAATTCTATAGTGTTACGCTAATTCTGTAGTGATTACACTAATTCTATAGTGTTACACTAATTCTATAGTGTTACACTAATTCTATAGTGATTCCACTAATTCTATAATGATTACAGTAATTCTATAATGATTACACTAATTCTATAGTGATTACACTAATTCTATAGTGATTACACTAATTCTATAGTGATTATACGAATTCTATAATGATTACAGTAATTTTACAATGATTACGCTAATTCTATAATGATTACACTAATTCCATACTGATTCCACTAATTTTATAGTGATTACACGAATTCTATAATGATTACACCAATTCTATAGTGATTACACTAATTCTGTAGTGATCACACTAATGCTATAGTGATTACACTAATTCTATAATGATTACTCTAATTCTATAGTGATTACACTAATTCGATAATGATTATACTAATTCTATAATGATTACAATAATTCTATAGTGATTACACTAACTATATAGTGATTACACTAATTCTATAATGATTACACTAATTCTATAATGATTACAGTAATTCTATAATGATTACACTAATTCGATAGTTATTACACTAATTCTATAGTGTTACGCTAATTCTGTAGTGATTACACTAATTCTATAGTGTTACACTAATTCTATAGTGTTACACTAATTCTATAGTGATTACACTAATTCTATAGTGATTCCACTAATTCTATAATGATTACAGTAATTCTATAATGATTACACTAATTCTATAGTGATTACACTAATTCTATGGTGATTATACTAATTCTATAACGATTACAGTAATTTTATAATGATAACGCCAATTCTATAATGATTATACTAATTCTATAATGATTACACTAATTCTATAATGATTACACTAATTCTGTAGTGATTACACTAATTCTATAGTGTTACGCTAATTCTGTAGTGATTACACTAATTCTATAGTGTTATACTAATTATATAGTGTTACACTAATTCTATTGTGTTACACTAATTCTATAGTGATTCCACTAATTCTATAATGATTACACGAATTCTATAATTATTACACCAATTCTATAGTGATTCCACTAATTCTATATTTTTTACACTGATTCTATAATGATTACACGAATTCTTCAGTGATCACACTAATTCTATAGTGATTACACTAATTCTATAATGATTACTCGAATTCTATAGTGATTACACTAATTCTATAATGATTATACTAATTCTATAATGATTACACTAATTCTGTAGTGATTACACTAATTCTATAGTGTTACGCTAATTCTGTAGTGATTACACTAATTCTATAGTGTTACACTAATTATATAGTGTTACACTAATTCTATTGTGTTACACTAATTCTATAGTGATTCCACTAATTCTATAATGATTACACGAATTCTATAATGATTACAATAATTCTATAGTGATTACACTAATTCTATAGTGATTACACTAATTCTATAATGATTACACTAATTCTATAATGATTACAGTAATTCTATAATGATTACACTAATTCGATAGTTATTACACTAAATCTATAGTGATTATACTAATTCTATAAGGATTACACTAATTCGATAGTGATTACTCTAATTCTATAGTGATTATACTAATTCTATAATTATTACACTAATTCGATAATGATTACACTAATTGTATAGTGATTACACTAATTCTATAATGATTACACTAATTGTATAGTGATTATACTAATTCTACAGTGATCACACTAATTCTATACTGATTACACTAATTCTATAGTGATTACACTAATTCTATATTGATTACATTTATTCTATAGTGATTACACTAACTCTATAGTGATTACTCTAATTCTATAATGATAACACTAATTCTATAATGATTACACTAATTCTATGGGGATTATACTAAGTCTATAATGATTACAGTAATTTTATAATGATTACACTAATTCTATAGTGATTACACTAATTCTATGGTGATTATACTAATTCTATAATGATTACAGTAATTTTATAATGATTACGCCAATTCTATAATGATTATACTAATTCTATAATGATTACACTAATTCTATAATGATTACACTAATTCTGTAGTGATTACACTAATTCTATAGTGTTACGCTAATTCTGTAGTGATTACACTAATTCTATAGTGTTACACTAATTCTATAGTGTTGCACTAATTCTATAGTGATTACACTAATTCTATAGTGATTCCAATAATTCTATAATGATTACAGTAATTCTATAATGATTACACTAATTCTATAGTGATTACACTATTTCTATAGTGTTACACTAATTCTATAGTGATTACACTAATTCTATAGTGATTCCAATAATTCTATAATGATTACAGTAATTTTATAATGATTACGCTAATTCTAGAATGATTATGCTAATTCTATAATGATTACACTAATTCTGTAGTGATTACACTAATTCTATAGTGTTACGCTAATTCTGTAGTGATTACACTAATTCTATAGTGTTACACTAATTCTATAGTGTTACACTAATTATATAGTGATTACACTAATTCTATAGTGATTCCACTAATTCTATAATGATTACAGCAATTCTATAATGATTACACTAATTCTATAGTGATTACACTAATTCTATGGTGATTATACTAATTCTATAACGATTACAGTAATTTTATAATGATTACGTCAATTTTATAATGATTATACTAATTCTATAATGATTACACTAATTCTATAATGATTACACTAATTCTGTGGTGATTACACTAATTCTATAGTGTTACACTAATTCTATAGTGTTACACTAATTCTATAGTGATTACACTAATTCTATAGTGATTCCACTAATTCTATAATGATTACAGTAATTTTATAATGATTACACTAATTCTATAGTGATTACACTAATTCTATAGTGATTATACTAATTCTATAGTGATTATACGAATTCTATAATGATTACAGTAATTTTATAATGATTACGCTAATTCTAGAATGATTACACTAATTCTATAGTGATTCCACTAATTCTATAATGATTACAGTAATTCTATAATGATTACACTAATTCTATAGTGATTCCACTAATTCTATATTGTTTACACTGATTCTATAATGATTACACTAATTCTATAGTGATTCCACTAATTCTATATTGTTTACACTAATTCTATAATGATTACACTAATTCTGTAGTGATTACACTAATTCTATAGTTATTACACTAATTCTATAATGATTACACTATTTCGATAGTTATTACACTAATTCTATAGTGTTACGCTAATTCTGTAGTGATTACACTAATTCTATAGTGTTACACTAATTCTATAGTGTTACACTAATTCTATAGTGATTCCACTAATTCTATAATGATAACAGTAATTCTATAATGATTACACTAATTCTATAGTGATTACACTAATTCTATGGTGATTATACTAATTCTATAACGATTACAGTAATTTTATAATGATTACGCCAATTCTATAATGATTATGCTAATTCTATAATGATTACACTAATTCTATAATAATTACACTAATTCTGTAGTGATTACACTAATTCTATAGTGATTCCACTAATTCTATATTGTTTACACTGATTCTATAATGATTACACGAATTCTTCAGTGATCACACTAATTCTATAGTGATTACACTAATTCTATAATGATTACTCGAATTCTATAGTGATTACACTAATTCTATAATGATTATACTAATTCTATAATGATTACAATAATTCTATAGTGATTACACTAATTCTATAATGATTATACTAATTCTATAATGATTACAATAATTCTATAGTGATTACACTAATTATATAGTGATTACACTAATTCTATAATGATTACACTAATTCTATAATGATTACAGTAATTCTATAATGATTACACTATTTCGATAGTTATTACACTAAATCTATAGTGATTATACTAATTCTATAAGGATTACACTAATTCGATAGTGATTACTCTAATTCTATAGTGATTATACTAATTCTCTAATGGTTACACTAATTCGATAATGATTACACTAATTGTATAGTGATTACACTAATTCTATAATGATTACACTAATTGTATAGTGATTATACTAATTCTATAATGATAACACTAAATCTATAATGATTACACTAATTCTATGGGGATTATACTAATTCTATAGTGTTACACTAATTCTATAGTGATTACACTAATTCTATAGTGATTCCACTAATTCCATAATGATTACAGTAATTCTATAATGATTACACTAATTCTATAGTGATTACACTAATTCTATGGTGATTATACTAATTCTATAACGATTACAGTAATTTTATAATGATTACGCCAATTCTATAATGATTATACTAATTCTATAATGATTACACTAATTCTATAATGATTACACTAATTCTGTAGTGATTACACTAATTCTATAGTGTTACGCTCATTCTGTAGTGATTACACTAATTCTATAGTGTTACACTAATTCTATAGTGTTACACTAATTCTATAGTGATTACACTAATTCTATAGTGATTATACTAATTCTATAATGATTACACTAATTCTATAGTGATTACACTAATTCTATAGTGATTACACTAATTCTATAGTGATTATACGAATTCTATAATGATTACAGTAATTTTATAATGATTACGCTAATTCTAGAATGATTACACTAATTCCATAGTGATTCCACTAATTCTATAGTGATTACACGAATTCCATAATGATTACACCAATTCTATAGTGATTCCACTAATTCTATATTGTTTACACTGATTCTATAATGATTACACTAATTCTTCAGTGATCACACTAATTCTATAGTGATTACACTAATTCTATAATGATTACTCTAATTCTATACTGATTACACTAATTCTATAATGATTATACTAATTCTATAATGATTACAATAATTCTATAGTGATTACACTAATTATATAGTGATTACACTAATTCTATAATGATTACACTAATTCTGTAGTGATTACACTAATTCTATAGTGTTACGCTAATTCTGTAGTGATTACACTAATTCTATAGTGTTACACTAATTATATAGTGTTACACTAATTCTATTGTGTTACACTAACTCTATAGTGATTCCACTAATTCTATAATGATTACACGAATTCTATAATGATTACACCAATTCTGTAGTGATTACACTAATTCTATAGTGTTACACTAATTCTATAATGATTACACTAATTCTATAATGATTACACTAATTCTATAATGATTACACTAATTCTGTAGTGATTACACTAATTCTATAGTGTTACGCTAATTCTGTAGTGATTACAGTAATTCTATAGTGTTACACTAATTATATAGTGTTACACTAATTCTATTGTGTTACACTAATTCTATAGTGATTCCACTAATTCTATAATAATTACACGAATTCTATAATGATTACACCAATTCTATAGTGATTCCACTAATTCTATATTGTTTACACTGATTCTATAATGATTACACTAATTCTTCAGTGATCACACTAATTCTATAGTGATTACACTTAATATATAATGATTATACTAATTCTATAATGATTACAATAATTCTATAGTGATTACACTAATTCTATAATGGTTATACTAATTCTATAATGATTACAATAATTCTATAGTGATTACACTAATTATATAGTGATTACACTAATTCTATAATCATTACACTAATTCTATAATGATTACAGTAATTCTATAATGAGTACACTAATTCGATAGTTATTACACTAAATCTATAGTGATTATACTAATTCTATAAGGATTACACTAATACGATAGTGATTACTCTAATTCTATAGTGATTATACTAATTCTATAATTATTACACTAATTCGATAATGATTACACTAATTGTATAGTGATTACACTAATTCTATAATGATTACACTAATTGTATAGTGATTATACTAATTCTATAATGATAACACTAAATCTATAATGATTACACTAATTCTATGGGGATTATACTAATTCTATAATGATTACAGTAATTTTATAATGATTACGCCAATTCTATAATGATTATACTAATTCTATAATGATTACACTAATTCTATAATGATTACACTAATTCTGTAGTGATTACACTAATTCTATAGTGTTACGCTAATTCTGTAGTGATTACACTAATTCTATAGTGTTACACTAATTCTATAGTGTTGCACTAATTCTATAGTGATTACACTAATTCTATAGTGATTCCAATAATTCTATAATGATTACAGTAATTCTATAATGATTACACTAATTCTATAGTGATTACACTATTTCTATAGTGTTACACTAATTCTATAGTGATTACACTAATTCTATAGTGATTCCAATAATTCTATAATGATTACAGTAATTTTATAATGATTACGCTAATTCTAGAATGATTATGCTAATTCTATAATGATTACACTAATTCTGTAGTGATTACACTAATTCTATAGTGTTACGCTAATTCTGTAGTGATTACACTAATTCTATAGTGTTACACTAATTCTATAGTGTTACACTAATTATATAGTGATTACACTAATTCTATAGTGATTCCACTAATTCTATAATGATTACAGCAATTCTATAATGATTACACTAATTCTATAGTGATTACACTAATTCTATGGTGATTATACTAATTCTATAACGATTACAGTAATTTTATAATGATTACGTCAATTTTATAATGATTATACTAATTCTATAATGATTACACTAATTCTATAATGATTACACTAATTCTGTGGTGATTACACTAATTCTATAGTGTTACACTAATTCTATAGTGTTACACTAATTCTATAGTGATTACACTAATTCTATAGTGATTCCACTAATTCTATAATGATTACAGTAATTTTATAATGATTACACTAATTCTATAGTGATTACACTAATTCTATAGTGATTATACTAATTCTATAGTGATTATACGAATTCTATAATGATTACAGTAATTTTATAATGATTACGCTAATTCTAGAATGATTACACTAATTCTATAGTGATTCCACTAATTCTATAATGATTACAGTAATTCTATAATGATTACACTAATTCTATAGTGATTCCACTAATTCTATATTGTTTACACTGATTCTATAATGATTACACTAATTCTATAGTGATTCCACTAATTCTATATTGTTTACACTAATTCTATAATGATTACACTAATTCTGTAGTGATTACACTAATTCTATAGTTATTACACTAATTCTATAATGATTACACTATTTCGATAGTTATTACACTAATTCTATAGTGTTACGCTAATTCTGTAGTGATTACACTAATTCTATAGTGTTACACTAATTCTATAGTGTTACACTAATTCTATAGTGATTCCACTAATTCTATAATGATAACAGTAATTCTATAATGATTACACTAATTCTATAGTGATTACACTAATTCTATGGTGATTATACTAATTCTATAACGATTACAGTAATTTTATAATGATTACGCCAATTCTATAATGATTATGCTAATTCTATAATGATTACACTAATTCTATAATAATTACACTAATTCTGTAGTGATTACACTAATTCTATAGTGATTCCACTAATTCTATATTGTTTACACTGATTCTATAATGATTACACGAATTCTTCAGTGATCACACTAATTCTATAGTGATTACACTAATTCTATAATGATTACTCGAATTCTATAGTGATTACACTAATTCTATAATGATTATACTAATTCTATAATGATTACAATAATTCTATAGTGATTACACTAATTCTATAATGATTATACTAATTCTATAATGATTACAATAATTCTATAGTGATTACACTAATTATATAGTGATTACACTAATTCTATAATGATTACACTAATTCTATAATGATTACAGTAATTCTATAATGATTACACTATTTCGATAGTTATTACACTAAATCTATAGTGATTATACTAATTCTATAAGGATTACACTAATTCGATAGTGATTACTCTAATTCTATAGTGATTATACTAATTCTCTAATGGTTACACTAATTCGATAATGATTACACTAATTGTATAGTGATTACACTAATTCTATAATGATTACACTAATTGTATAGTGATTATACTAATTCTATAATGATAACACTAAATCTATAATGATTACACTAATTCTATGGGGATTATACTAATTCTATAGTGTTACACTAATTCTATAGTGATTACACTAATTCTATAGTGATTCCACTAATTCCATAATGATTACAGTAATTCTATAATGATTACACTAATTCTATAGTGATTACACTAATTCTATGGTGATTATACTAATTCTATAACGATTACAGTAATTTTATAATGATTACGCCAATTCTATAATGATTATACTAATTCTATAATGATTACACTAATTCTATAATGATTACACTAATTCTGTAGTGATTACACTAATTCTATAGTGTTACGCTCATTCTGTAGTGATTACACTAATTCTATAGTGTTACACTAATTCTATAGTGTTACACTAATTCTATAGTGATTACACTAATTCTATAGTGATTATACTAATTCTATAATGATTACACTAATTCTATAGTGATTACACTAATTCTATAGTGATTACACTAATTCTATAGTGATTATACGAATTCTATAATGATTACAGTAATTTTATAATGATTACGCTAATTCTAGAATGATTACACTAATTCCATAGTGATTCCACTAATTCTATAGTGATTACACGAATTCCATAATGATTACACCAATTCTATAGTGATTCCACTAATTCTATATTGTTTACACTGATTCTATAATGATTACACTAATTCTTCAGTGATCACACTAATTCTATAGTGATTACACTAATTCTATAATGATTACTCTAATTCTATACTGATTACACTAATTCTATAATGATTATACTAATTCTATAATGATTACAATAATTCTATAGTGATTACACTAATTATATAGTGATTACACTAATTCTATAATGATTACACTAATTCTGTAGTGATTACACTAATTCTATAGTGTTACGCTAATTCTGTAGTGATTACACTAATTCTATAGTGTTACACTAATTATATAGTGTTACACTAATTCTATTGTGTTACACTAACTCTATAGTGATTCCACTAATTCTATAATGATTACACGAATTCTATAATGATTACACCAATTCTGTAGTGATTACACTAATTCTATAGTGTTACACTAATTCTATAATGATTACACTAATTCTATAATGATTACACTAATTCTATAATGATTACACTAATTCTGTAGTGATTACACTAATTCTATAGTGTTACGCTAATTCTGTAGTGATTACAGTAATTCTATAGTGTTACACTAATTATATAGTGTTACACTAATTCTATTGTGTTACACTAATTCTATAGTGATTCCACTAATTCTATAATAATTACACGAATTCTATAATGATTACACCAATTCTATAGTGATTCCACTAATTCTATATTGTTTACACTGATTCTATAATGATTACACTAATTCTTCAGTGATCACACTAATTCTATAGTGATTACACTTAATATATAATGATTATACTAATTCTATAATGATTACAATAATTCTATAGTGATTACACTAATTCTATAATGGTTATACTAATTCTATAATGATTACAATAATTCTATAGTGATTACACTAATTATATAGTGATTACACTAATTCTATAATCATTACACTAATTCTATAATGATTACAGTAATTCTATAATGAGTACACTAATTCGATAGTTATTACACTAAATCTATAGTGATTATACTAATTCTATAAGGATTACACTAATACGATAGTGATTACTCTAATTCTATAGTGATTATACTAATTCTATAATTATTACACTAATTCGATAATGATTACACTAATTGTATAGTGATTACACTAATTCTATAATGATTACACTAATTGTATAGTGATTATACTAATTCTACAATGATCACACTAATTCTATAATGATTACAATAATTCTATAGTGATTACACTAATTATATAGTGATTACACTAATTCTATAATGATTACACTAATTCTGTAGTGATTACACTAATTCTATAGTGTTACGCTAATTCTGTAGTGATTACACTAATTCTATAGTGTTACACTAATTATATAGTGTTACACTAATTCTATTGTGTTACACTAACTCTATAGTGATTCCACTAATTCTATAATGATTACACGAATTCTATAATGATTACACCAATTCTGTAGTGATTACACTAATTCTATAGTGTTACACTAATTCTATAATGATTACACTAATTCTATAATGATTACACTAATTCTATAATGATTACACTAATTCTGTAGTGATTACACTTATTCTATAGTGTTACGCTAATTCTGTAGTGATTACAGTAATTCTATAGTGTTACACTAATTATATAGTGTTACACTAATTCTATTGTGTTACACTAATTCTATAGTGATTCCACTAATTCTATAATGATTACACGAATTCTATAATGATTACACCAATTCTATAGTGATTCCACTAATTCTATATTGTTTACACTGATTCTATAATGATTACACTAATTCTTCAGTGATCACACTAATTCTATAGTGATTACACTTAATATATAATGATTATACTAATTCTATAATGATTACAATAATTCTATAGTGATTACACTAATTCTATAATGGTTATACTAATTCTATAATGATTACAATAATTCTATAGTGATTACACTAATTATATAGTGATTACACTAATTCTATAATGATTACACTAATTCTATAATGATTACAGTAATTCTATAATGAGTACACTAATTCGATAGTTATTATACTAAATCTATAGTGATTATACTAATTCTATAAGGATTACACTAATTCGATAGTGATTACTCTAATTCTATAGTGATTATACTAATTCTATAATTATTACACTAAATCGATAATGATTACACTAATTGTATAGTGATTACACTAATTCTATAATGATTACACTAATTGTATAGTGATTATACTAATTCTACAGTGATCACACTAATTCTATAATGATTACACTAATTCTATAGTGATTACACTAATTCTATATTGATTACATTTATTCTATAGTGATTACACTAATTCTATAGTGATTACTCTAATTCTATAATGATGACACTAATTCTATAATGATTACACTAATTCTATGGGGATTATACTAAGTCTATAATGATTACAGTAATTTTATAATGATTACACTAATTCTATAGTGATTACACTAATTCTATGGTGATTATACTAATTCTATAATGATTACAGTAATTTTATAATGATTACGCCAATTCTATAATGATTATACTAATTCTATAATGATTACACTAATTCTATAATGATTACACTAATTCTGTAGTGATTACACTAATTCTATAGTGATACGCTAATTCTGTAGTGATTACACTAATTCTATAGTGTTACACTAATTCTATAGTGTTACACTAATTCTATAGTGATTACACTAATTCTATAGTGATTCCAATAATTCTATAATGATTACAGTAATTCTATAATGATTACACTAATTCTATAGTGATTACACTAATTCTATAGTGTTACACTAATTCTATAGTGATTACACTAATTCTATAGTGATTCCAATAATTCTATAATGATTACAGTAATTTTATAATGATTACGCTAATTCTAGAATGATTATACTAATTCTATAATGATTACACTAATTCTGTAGTGATTACACTAATTCTATAGTGTTACGCTAATTTTGTAGTGATTACACTAATTCTATAGTGTTACACTAATTCTATAGTGTTACACTAATTCTATAGTGATTACACTAATTCTATAGTGATTCCACTAATTCTATAATGATTACACGAATTCTATAATGATTAAACCAATTCTATAGTGATTCCACTAATTCTATATTGTTTACACTGATTCTATAATGATTACACGAATTCTTCAGTCATCACACTAATTCTATAGTGATTACACTAATTCTATAATGATTACTCGAATTCTATAGTGATTACACTAATTCTATAATGATTATAATAATTCTATAATGATTACAATAATTCTATAGTGATTACACTAATTCTATAATGATTATACTAATTCTATAATGATTACAATAATTCTATAGTGATTACACTAATTGTATAGTGATTACACTAATTCTATAATGATTACACTAATTCTATAATGATTACAGTAATTCTATAATGATTACACTAATTCGATAGTTATTACACTAAATCTATAGTGATTATACTAATTCTATAAGGATTACACTAATTCGATAGTGATTACTCTAATTCTATAGTGATTATACTAATTCTCTAATGATTACACTAATTCGATAATGATTACACTAATTGTAGAGTGATTACACTAATTCTATAATGATTACACTAATTGTATAGTGATTATACTAATTCTATAATGATAACACTAATTCTATAATGATTACACTAATTCTATGGGGATTATACTAATTCTATAGTGTTACGCTAATTCTGTAGTGATTACACTAATTATATAGTGTTACACTAATTCTATAGTGTTACACTAATTCTATAGTGATTACACTAATTCTATAGTGATTCCACTAATTCTATAATGATTACACTAATTCTATAGTGATTACACTAATTCTATGGTGATTATACTAATTCTATAACGATTACAGTAATTTTATAATGATTACGCCAATTCTATAATGATTATACTAATTCTATAATGATTACACCAATTCTATAATAATTACACTAATTCTGTAGTGATTACACTAATTCTATAGTGTTACGCTAATTCTGTAGTGATTACACTAATTCTATAGTGTTACGCTAATTCTGTAGTGATTACACTAATTCTATAGTGTTACACTAATTCTATAGTGTTACACTAATTCTATAGTGATTACACTAATTCTATAGTGATTCCACTAATTCTATAATGATTACAGTAATTTTATAATGATTACACTAATTCTATAGTGATTACACTAATTCTATAGTGATTATACTAATTCTATAGTGATTATACGAATTCTATAATGATTACAGTAATTTTATAATGATTACGCTAATTCTAGAATGATTACACTAATTCTATAGTGATTCCACTAATTCTATAATGATTACAGAAATTCTATAATGATTACACTAATTCTATAGTGATTCCATTAATTCTATATTGTTTACACTGATTCTATAATGATTACACTAATTCTATAGTGATTCCACTAATTCTATAGTGTTTACACTAATTCTATAATGATTACACTAATTCTGTAGTGATTACACTAATTCTATAGTTATTACACTAATTCTATAATGATTACACTAATTCTACAATGATTACAGTAATTCTATAATGATTACACTAATTCGATAGTTATTACACTAATTCTATAGTGTGACGCTAATTCTGTAGTGATTACACTAATTCTATAGTGTGACACTAATTCTATAGTGGTACACTAATTCTATAGTGATTCCACTAATTCTATAGTGATTCCATTAATTCTATAATGATTACAGTAATTCTATAATGATTACACTAATTCTATAGTGATTACACTAATTCTATGGTGATTATACTAATTCTATAACGATTACAGTAATTTTATAATGATTACGCCAATTCTATAATGATTATACTAATTCTATAATGATTACACTAATTCTATACTGATTATACTAATTCTATAATGATTACACTAATTCTATAATGATTACACTAATTCTGTAGTGATTACACTAATTCTATAGTGTTACGCTAATTCTGTATTGATTACACTAATTCTATAGTGTTACACTAATTTTATAGTGTTACACTAATTCTATAATGATTCCACTAATTCTATAATGATTACAGTAATTCTATAATGATTACACTAATTCTATAGTGATTACACTAATTCTATAGTGATTACACTAATTCTATAGTGATTATACGAATTCTATAATGATTACAGTAATTTTATAATGATTACGCTAATTCTATAATGATTACACTAATTCCATACTGATTCCACTAATTTTATAGTGATTACACGAATTCTATAATGATTACACCAATTCTATAGTGATTACACTAATTCTGTAGTGATCACACTAATGCTATAGTGATTACACTAATTCTATAATGATTACTCTAATTCTATAGTGATTACACTAATTCGATAATGATTATACTAATTCTATAATGATTACAATAATTCTATAGTGATTACACTAACTATATAGTGATTACACTAATTCTATAATGATTACACTAATTCTATAATGATTACAGTAATTCTATAATGATTACACTAATTCGATAGTTATTACACTAATTCTATAGTGTTACGCTAATTCTGTAGTGATTACACTAATTCTATAGTGTTACACTAATTCTATAGTGTTACACTAATTCTATAGTGATTACACTAATTCTATAGTGATTCCACTAATTCTATAATGATTACAGTAATTCTATAATGATTACACTAATTCTATAGTGATTACACTAATTCTATGGTGATTATACTAATTCTATAACGATTACAGTAATTTTATAATGATTACGCCAATTCTATAATGATTATACTAATTCTATAATGATTACACTAATTCTATAATGATTACACTAATTCTGTAGTGATTACACTAATTCTATAGTGTTACGCTAATTCTGTAGTGATTACACTAATTCTATAGTGTTATACTAATTATATAGTGTTACACTAATTCTATTGTGTTACACTAATTCTATAGTGATTCCACTAATTCTATAATGATTACACGAATTCTATAATTATTACACCAATTCTATAGTGATTCCACTAATTCTATATTTTTTTACACTGATTCTATAATGATTACACGAATTCTTCAGTGATCACACTAATTCTATAGTGATTACACTAATTCTATAATGATTACTCGAATTCTATAGTGATTACACTAATTCTATAATGATTATACTAATTCTATAATGATTACACTAATTCTGTAGTGATTACACTAATTCTATAGTGTTACGCTAATTCTGTAGTGATTACACTAATTCTATAGTGTTACACTAATTATATAGTGTTACACTAATTCTATTGTGTTACACTAATTCTATAGTGATTCCACTAATTCTATAATGATTACACGAATTCTATAATGATTACAATAATTCTATAGTGATTACACTAATTCTATAGTGATTACACTAATTCTATAATGATTACACTAATTCTATAATGATTACAGTAATTCTATAATGATTACACTAATTCGATAGTTATTACACTAAATCTATAGTGATTATACTAATTCTATAAGGATTACACTAATTCGATAGTGATTACTCTAATTCTATAGTGATTATACTAATTCTATAATGATTACACTAATTCGATAATGATTACACTAATTGTATAGTGATTACACTAATTCTATAATGATTACACTAATTGTATAGTGATTATACTAATTCTACAGTGATCACACTAATTCTATACTGATTACACTAATTCTATAGTGATTACACTAATTCTATATTGATTACATTTATTCTATAGTGATTACACTAACTCTATAGTGATTACTCTAATTCTATAATGATAACACTAATTCTATAATGATTACACTAATTCTATGGGGATTATACTAAGTCTATAATGATTACAGTAATTTTATAATGATTACACTAATTCTATAGTGATTACACTAATTCTATGGTGATTATACTAATTCTATAATGATTACAGTAATTTTATAATGATTACGCCAATTCTATAATGATTATACTAATTCTATAATGATTACACTAATTCTATAATGATTACACTAATTCTGTAGTGATTACACTAATTCTATAGTGTTACGCTAATTCTGTAGTGATTACACTAATTCTATAGTGTTACACTAATTCTATAGTGTTGCACTAATTCTATAGTGATTACACTAATTCTATAGTGATTCCAATAATTCTATAATGATTACAGTAATTCTATAATGATTACACTAATTCTATAGTGATTACACTATTTCTATAGTGATTCCAATAATTCTATAATGATTACAGTAATTTTATAATGATTACGCTAATTCTAGAATGATTATACTAATTCTATAATGATTACACTAATTCTGTAGTGATTACACTAATTCTATAGTGTTACGCTAATTCTGTAGTGATTACACTAATTCTATAGTGTTACACTAATTCTATAGTGTTACACTAATTCTATAGTGATTACACTAATTCTATAGTGATTCCACTAATTCTATAATGATTACAGCAATTCTATAATGATTACACTAATTCTATAGTGATTACACTAATTCTATGGTGATTATACTAATTCTATAACGATTACAGTAATTTTATAATGATTACGTCAATTTTATAATGATTATACTAATTCTATAATGATTACACTAATTCTATAATGATTACACTAATTCTGTGGTGATTACACTAATTCTATAGTGTTACACTAATTCTATAGTGTTACACTAATTCTATAGTGATTACACTAATTCTATAGTGATTCCACTAATTCTATAATGATTACAGTAATTTTATAATGATTACACTAATTCTATAGTGATTACACTAATTCTATAGTGATTATACTAATTATATAGTGATTATACGAATTCTATAATGATTACAGTAATTTTATAATGATTACGCTAATTCTAGAATGATTACACTAATTCTATAGTGATTCCACTAATTCTATAATGACTACAGTAATTCTATAATGATTACACTAATTCTATAGTGATTCCACTAATTCTATATTGTTTACACTGATTCTATAATGATTACACTAATTCTATAGTGATTCCACTAATTCTATATTGTTTACACTAATTCTATAATGATTACACTAATTCTGTAGTGATTACACTAATTCTATAGTTATTACACTAATTCTATAATGATTACACTATTTCGATAGTTATTACACTAATTCTATAGTGTTACGCTAATTCTGTAGTGATTACACTAATTCTATAGTGTTACACTAATTCTATAGTGTTACACTAATTCTATAGTGATTCCACTAATTCTATAGTGATTCCACTAATTCTATAATGATTACAGTAATTCTATAATGATTACACTATTTCTATAGTGATTACACTAATTCTATGGTGATTATACTAATTCTATAACGATTACAGTAATTTTATAATGATTACGCCAATTCTATAATGATTATACTAATTCTATAATGATTACACTAATTCTATACTGATTATACTAATTCTATAATGATTACACTAATTCTATAATGATTACTCTAATTCTGTAGTGATTACACTAATTCTATAGTGTTACGTTAATTCTGTAGTGATTACACTAATTCTATAGTGTTACACTAATTCTATAGTGTTACACTAATTCTATAATGATTCCACTAATTCTATAGTGATTCCACTAATTCTATAATGATTACAGTAATTCTATAATGATTACACTAATTATATAGTGATTACACTAATTCTATAGTGATTACACTAATTTTATAGTGATTATACGAATTCTATAATGATTACAGTAATTTTATAATGATTACGCTAATTCTATAATGATTACACTAATTCCATAGTGATTCCACTAATTTTATAGTGATTACACGAATTCTATAATGATTACACCAATTCTATAGTGATTACTCTAATTCTTCAGTGATCACACTAATGCTATAGTGATTACACTAATTCTATAATGATTACTCTAATTCTATAGTGATTACACTAATTCGATAATGATTATACTAATTCTATAAAATTACAATAATTCTATAGTGATTACACTAACTATATAGTGATTACACTAATTCTATAATGATTACACTAATTCTATAATGATTACAGTAATTCTATAATGATTACACTAATTCGATAGTTATTACACTAATTCTATAGTGTTACGCTAATTCTGTAGTGATTACACTAATTCTATAGTGTTACACTAATTCTATAGTGTTACACTAATTCTATAGTGATTACACTAATTCAATAGTGATTCCACTAATTCTATAATGATTACAGTAATTCTATAATGATTACACTAATTCTATAGTGATTACACTAATTCTATGGTGATTATACTAATTCTATAACGATTACAGTAATTTTATAATGATTACGCCAATTCTATAATGATTATACTAATTCTATAATGATTACACTAATTCTATAATGATTACACTAATTCTGTAGTGATTACACTAATTCTATAGTGTTACGCTAATTCTGTAGTGATTACACTAATTCTATAGTGTTACACTAATTATATAGTGTTACACTAATTCTATTGTGTTACACTAATTCTATAGTGATTCCACTAATTCTATAATGATTACACGAATTCTATAATGATTACACCAATTCTATAGTGATTCCACTAATTCTATATTGTTTACACTGATTCTATAATGATTACACGAATTCTTCAGTGATCACACTAATTCTATAGTGATTACACTAATTCTATAATGATTACTCGAATTCTATAGTGATTACACTAATTCTATAATGATTATACTAATTCTATAATGATTACAATAATTCTATAGTGATTACACTAATTCTATAATGATTATACTAATTCTATAATGATTACAATAATTCTATAGTGATTACACTAATTATATAGTGATTACACTAATTCTATAATGATTGCACTAATTCTATAATGATTACAGTAATTCTATAATGATTACACTAATTCGATAGTTATTACACTAAATCTATAGTGATTATACTAATTCTATAAGGATTACACTAATTCGATAGTGATTACTCTAATTCTATAGTGATTATACTAATTATATAATGATTACACTAATTCGATAATGATTACACTAATTGTAAAGTGATTACACTAATTCTATAATGATTACACTAATTGTATAGTGATTATACTAATTCTATAATGATAACACTAATTCTATAATGATTACACTAATTCTATGGGGATTATACTAATTCTATAGTGTTACGCTAATTCTGTAGTGATTACACTAATTCTATAGTGTTACACTAATTCTATAGTGTTACACTAATTCTATAGTGATTCCACTAATTCTATAGTGATTCCACTAATTCTATAATGATTACAGTAATTCTATAATGATTACACTAATTCTATAGTGATTACACTAATTCTATGGTGATTATACTAATTCTATAACGATTACAGTAATTTTATAATGATTACGCCAATTCTATAATGATTATACTAATTCTATAATGATTACACTAATTCTATAATGATTACACTAATTCTGTAGTGATTACACTAATTCTATAGTGTTACGCTAATTCTGTAGTGATTACACTAATTCTATAGTGTTACACTAATTCTATAGTGTTACACTAATTGTATAGTGATTACACTAATTCTATAGTGACTATACTAATTCTATAATGATTACACTAATTCTATAGTGATTACACTAATTCTATAGTGATTACACTAATTCTATAGTGATTATACGAATTCTATAATGATTACAGTAATTTTATAATGATTACGCTAATTCTAGAATGATTACACTAATTCCATAGTGATTCCACTAATTCTATAGTGATTACACGAATTCCATAATGATTACACCAATTCTATAGTGATTCCACTAATTCTATATTGTTTACACTGATTCTATAATGATTACACTAATTCTTCAGTGATCACACTAATTCTATAGTGATTACACTAATTCTATAATGATTACTCTAATTCTATAGTGATTACACTAATTCTATAATGATTATACTAATTCTATAATGATTACAATAATTCTATAGTGATTACACTAATTATATAGTGATTACACTAATTCTATAATGATTACACTAATTCTATAATGATTACAGTAATTCTATAATGATTACACTAATTCGATAGTTATTACACTAATTCTATAGTGTTACGCTAATTCTGTAGTGATTACACTAATTCTATAGTGTTACACTAATTCTATAGTGTTACACTAATTCTATAGTGATTACACTAATTCTATAGTGATTCCACTAATTCTATAATGATTACAGTAATTCTATAATGATTACACTAATTCTATAGTGATTACACTAATTCTATGGTGATTATACTAATTCTATAACAATTACAGTAATTTTATAATGATTAAACCAATTCTATAATGATTATACTAATTCTATAATGATTACACTAATTCTATAATGATTACACTAATTCTGTAGTGATTACACTAATTCTATAGTGTTACGCTAATTCTGTAGTGATTACACTAATTCTATAGTGTTACACTAATTATATAGTGTTACACTAATTCTATTGTGTTACACTAATTCTATAGTGATTCCACTAATTCTATAATGATTACACGAATTCTATAATGATTACACCAATTCTATAGTGATTCCACTAATTCTATATTGTTTACACTGATTCTATAATGATTACACTAATTCTTCAGTGATCACACTAATTCTATAGTGATTACACTAATTCTATAATGATTACTCTAATTCTATAGTTATTACACTAATTCCATAATGATTGTACTAATTCTATAATGATTACAATAATTCTATAGTGATTACACTAATTCTATAATGGTTATACTAATTCTATAATGATTACAATAATTCTATAGTGATTACACTAATTATATAGTGATTACACTAATTCTATAATGATTACACTAATTCTATAATGATTACAGTAATTCTATAATGATTACACTAATTCGATAGTTATTACACTAAATCTATAGTGATTATACTAATTCTATAAGGATTACACTAATTCGATAGTGATTACTCTAATTCTATAGTGATTATACTAATTCTATAATGATTACACTAATTCGATAGTGATTACTCTAATTCTATAGTGATTATATTAATTATATAATGATTACACTAATTCGATAATGATTACACTAATTGTAAAGTGATTACACTAATTCTATAATGATTACACTAATTGTATAGTGATTATACTAATTCTATAATGATAACACTAATTCTATAATGATTACACTAATTCTATGGGGATTATACTAATTCTATAGTGTTACGCTAATTCTGTAGTGATTACACTAATTCTATAGTGTTACACTAATTCTATAGTGTTACACTAATTCTATAGTGATTCCACTAATTCTATAATGATTACAGTAATTCTATAATGATTACACTAATTCTATAGTGATTACACTAATTCTATGGTGATTATACTAATTCTATAACGATTACAGTAATTTTATAATGATTACGCCAATTCTATAATGATTATACTAATTCTATAATGATTACACTAATTCTATAATGATTACACTAATTCTGTAGTGATTACACTAATTCTATAGTGTTACGCTAATTCTGTAGTGATTACACTAATTCTATAGTGTTACACTAATTCTATAGTGTTACACTAATTGTATAGTGATTACACTAATTCTATAGTGATTATACTAATTCTATAATGATTACACTAATTCTATAGTGATTACACTAATTCTATAGTGATTACACTAATTCTATAGTGATTATACGAATTCTATAATGATTACAGTAATTTTATAATGATTACGCTAATTCTAGAATGATTACACTAATTCCATAGTGATTCCACTAATTCTATAGTGATTACACGAATTCCATAATGATTACACCAATTCTATAGTGATTCCACTAATTCTATATTGTTTACACTGATTCTATAATGATTACACTAATTCTTCAGTGATCACACTAATTCTATAGTGATTACACTAATTCTATAATGATTACTCTAATTCTATAGTGATTACACTAATTCTATAATGATTATACTAATTCTATAATGATTACAATAATTCTATAGTGATGACACTAATTATATAGTGATTACACTAATTCTATAATGATTACACTAATTCTATAATGATTACAGTAATTCTATAATGATTACACTAATTCGATAGTTATTACACTAATTCTATAGTGTTACGCTAATTCTGTAGTGATTACACTAATTCTATAGTGTTACACTAATTCTATAGTGTTACACTAATTCTATAGTGATTACACTAATTCTATAGTGATTCCACTAATTCTATAATGATTACAGTAATTCTATAATGATTACACTAATTCTATAGTGATTACACTAATTCTATGGTGATTATACTAATTCTATAACAATTACAGTAATTTTATAATGATTAAACCAATTCTATAATGATTATACTAATTCTATAATGATTACACTAATTCTATAATGATTACACTAATTCTGTAGTGATTACACTAATTCTATAGTGTTACACTAATTATATAGTGTTACACTAATTCTATTGTGTTACACTAATTCTATAGTGATTCCACTAATTCTATAATGATTACACGAATTCTATAATGATTACACCAATTCTATAGTGATTCCACTAATTCTATATTGTTTACACTGATTCTATAATGATTACACTAATTCTTCAGTGATCACACTAATTCTATAGTGATTACACTAATTCTATAATGATTACTCTAATTCTATAGTTATTACACTAATTCCATAATGATTATACTAATTCTATAATGATTACAATAATTCTATAGTGATTACACTAATTATATAATGGTTATACTAATTCTATAATGATTACAATAATTCTATAGTGATTACACTAATTATATAGTGATTACACTAATTCTATAATGATTACACTAATTCTATAATGATTACAGTAATTCTATAATGATTACACTAATTCGATAGTTATTACACTAAATCTATAGTGATTATACTAATTCTATAAGGATTACACTAATTCGATAGTGATTACTCTAATTCTATAGTGATTATACTAATTCTATAATGATTACACTAATTCGATCATGATTACACTAATTGTATAGTGATTACACTAATTCTATAATGATTACACTAATTGTATAGTGATTATACTAATTCTACAGTGATCACACTAATTCTATAATGATTACACTAATTCTATAGTGATTACACTAATTCTATATTGATTACATTTATTCTATAGTGATTACACTAATTCTATAGTGATTACTCTAATTCTATAATGATAACACTAATTCTATAATGATTACACTAATTCTATGGGGATTATACTAAGTCTATAATGATTACAGTAATTTTATAATGATTACACTAATTCTATAGTGATTACACTAATTCTATGGTGATGATACTAATTCTATAATGATTACAGTAATTTTATAATGATTACGCCAATTCTATAATGATTATACTAATTCTATAATGATTACACTAATTCTATAATGATTACACTAATTCTGTAGTGATTACACTAATTCTATAGTGTTACGCTAATTCTGTAGTGATTACACTAATTCTATAGTGTTACACTAAATCTATAGTGTTACACTAATTCTATAGTGATTACACTAATTCTATAGTGATTGCAATAATTCTATAATGATTACAGTAATTCTATAATGATTACACTAATTCTATAGTGATTACACTAATTCTATAGTGTTACACTAATTCTATAGTGATTACACTAATTCTATAGTGATTCCAATAATTCTATAATGATTACAGTAATTTTATAATGATGACGCTAATTCTATAATGATTATACTAATTCTATAATGATTACACTAATTCTGTAGTGATTACACTAATTCTATAGTGATTACACTAATTCTATAATGATTACACTAATTCTATAGTGATTACACTAATTATATAGTGTTACACTAATTCTATTGTGTTACACTAATTATATAGTGATTACACTAATTCTATAGTGATTACACGAATTCTATAATGATTACACCAATTCTATAGTGATTCCACTAATTCTATATTGTTTACACTGATTCTATAATGATTACACTAATTCTTCAGTGATCACACTAATTCTATAGTGATTACACTAATTCTATAGTGATCACACTAATTCTATAGTGATTACACTAATTCTATAATGATTACACTAATTATATAGTGATTACACTAATTCTATAATGATTACACTAATTCTATAGTGATTACATTAATTCTATAGTGATTACACTAATTATATAGTGATTACTCTAATTCTATAATGATTACAAGAATTTTTGGTTTGAGATCGGGTTTTCCAGAGTTAGCAGACAAAGTTAGACACCGGTTAATCTGGTGACAGTGGCTGTCGGGGGGAGGGGGGTTAAGAACATGAATTTTTTCTCTATTATCTCAATAACTAGTGAAAGTGTTACTTTGTTTTCATTTCCAGTCTCTGTTGATTTGGGTTAGTGTTGACTTCATTAGCTTTTCTACCCTAGATTACCCATTGTCTGTCTTTGACATATTCTTATATTTGAGAATTACTGGACATAGATTCGAAACTAGTGTATTAAATACACCATGATAGTTAGGGTTCATTATTTCATAACATACTTCGGTGAAGAATGAAACTAGTAGGGTATATTCAACCGGCTCTGTGATATTTTTTTTTTTAGCATACTGCTACTTGTATAGATTTCTTTATTACAATATCTGTGTTTTTTAAAATATTTCATATGCAGTATGTCAAATGACTATCTCATTTCCATTTTCGATGACCATGTAGCGTGTTACAGCATGGCGAGAATTCCATTGTCATTGAAAGGAGATATTTGACTTGATTACATGATCGAGCAGTCTAGCGCGAAAACTGGATTTATAGTCGGTATACATTTCAACAAAAACGTTCACAAGTCATTTGATGTCCCGTGTATGTAAGTGTAACTTTAGACAGGTCAGACGTTGTCTGTGGTCATTGGTTATTCCAACAAATTCATGATTAAGACATTGTTGATTCCCACCTCACTTTTTAGGTTTATTGGTGACAGTTCAGAATATGTCTGCTGTCTCCATATCTTATAGCTATGGTTTAATATCCAGGTAAACAGGTCAGAATATGTCTGCTGTCTCCATATCTTATAGCTATGGTTTAATATCCAGGTAAACAGGTCAGAATATGTCTGCTGTCTCCATATCTTATAGCTATGGTTTAATATCCAGGTAAACAGGTCAGAATATGTCTGCTGTCTCCATATCTTATAGCTATGGTTTAATATCCAGGTAAACAGGTCAGAATGTGTCTTCTGTCTTACCTGATTTGCTCTGGGTAAACGTTTTGTTGTGGTTTTATCATGTTTGACAGTCTTGATTTGGGTGGCGACTTTGCTGGACATAGTCACATGCTTCTGGGTAGCATGTCTAGTGGTCTTTTCTTTCTTCAGGAAGTCTAACCTTCTGACAGCCACATGGGAAACTTCCAGTCCTGCTTAACATTTATGCAGGTCCAACATACAATTTCCCCCATAAAGTCATCAAAGTCACATGGTCAAAGACCATTCAATATAGCCAATGCACTCTC
>NC_079170.1:52735189-52737689 GCF_947568905.1 Ostrea edulis
CCGGAACTCGCAGTAGTTCGTCTGCATGAAAGAACATACATATCAAGATGTATGTTATATTTGCTTTCATTTTTCGATAAGTTTGCTTGAATAAACATGATTGTATATATCGTCATGTAGAGACTTTCACTTGGTATATCTTCCACTGACGTTTACAGAAATCATTTCAAGCATAATTTGTTTTTTAAAGGGACATAAGCTGTAAAAGTGATGGCAACCTTTTAATCTTAAAATATCTCAATGACATAGGAATATATATTAATGACTAATAAAAAAAAAGCATTTATTTTGTACAAAAATAAGAGAAACCTAAAAACTACGTTAGATAATTGCTTTTAGTGTAAATAAATGTATAAGGAAGAATTATTGTCTTGCAAAACAATAATTGTTTAATCACCAAAATTACACATTCATGTGCCTACTTTGAGGTTAAAAAGTGTTTGAAATAATTGAATACTGGTGTTATTTCTGAAATCTATAATATAGAGCAATTTTCATCGAATTCAATATTTGGTGACAAAATGACACCTAATGCCGGTTTAAAGCATCCAGAGAGAAACGTTCAATTGCTTGGAAATTTAAGCATTGTTTTTCATTAAGTAGAAGCTACAGCACGCGAGATGACTGTTTTACTGTTCATTAACAGACGGTAACTGGTCTAGAACATTGTAGATATCCAGTCAATTTAACTTTAGCTTGTATTGGTTAGAGGTGGGATGTTTACGATTGTCGTAAGGTCTTACTTTCCACGTAAATCAAAGTGACGTGGTTCTTCTAGATCAATTGCCACCTAAAAATATTTAGTCAGTATATAACAAAAATGAATCATGTCACAAAGAATAAAAATTAACCAAACAGCTAAAATTTTATAAAAACAAAGCCAGTTCCACAGACAATAGAAGAGTTTTTTCCCCTGGAATTTTGAAGAGAAAAATTATGTTTGAAATAGTTACTAAAATATAAATATACTTTAAGATATACATGTATTTTACGATACTTTTGCGAAACTGACCCGCTTTACACATAACGAGCATTAAACATCTAAATTAAAGTATAAACTAAATTCAATATCCTTGGCCCTGCAGCTGGCTTTTCTATCTAGAAAGTAATTTACAATGAACTCATCAATCGCGCATGCAAACACAGATCAACGAGATGATCACTCTTGTTAATATCAAAGAGCTCAACTAGCCTGTTGATTACATTCTAAAACCGCATTTTAGTAGTGTCCTGGGAAAATCAAGGTTCCGAGTGACTTGTTTAATTTCACGAGTTCTAGCGTAAACTTTACATAAATCAAATTCTCCATTAACACATGCATTACTACACATACGCTTTCCCCCAGAAACTATAAACATTTTAAATGATAAGTTTTCGTAAAAGATGTAATTACATCACATTATACTCGTGGTTCACATGATTCTCATACGAAATTAGCATTGAATTCCATGCGAGTTTTTTGCATGAGAGGATGAAAAAGTAAAACGAGTGATATCTGCACGAAATATTCATATAATTTCATGCAAAATATTTTGTAGGAAAGTCACCTGGACATGATATCAGTCTTGTAAGCGAACATCAATTATATGAACTGGTTTCAAGGCTGAACATTTAATGCAATTTCCAGTAAAATGAATTTAACAGAAACTGATTTGAAATGAGATTATTCCTCAATTGTATGTATTAGTAACAGGGAAATATACAAAATTATATTTCATAAACGTTGTTGTTCCTTCATTAATTGGAAATCAATGTCATTTAAGTATTGCAACATTTTCATGAGAATAAATTTCCATGCGTGAATTTTCGAATGTTTATCGCACGATATTTGTATTGATTTTAAACAGAATAGAACGCACATGCAAATCATGCGAGCCACTATTCCCTGTGCATTTAAATGTATGTAGTAAATCTTACTAAAACTCGTGATAATGTATGTGTGTGGACGTGCGTGCGGGTGCAAAATTATAAGTGCGATGGTGTGAACCGAATGCGTCAAAGTGCGATATTCTAAAGTCCGATGATATACACCAATGCGTCAGAGTGCAATTGTGTAACACGTCGAAGTCTGTTGGTTTGCAAAATTCAATGGATACTGTGTTTAGATACAAACGTTTCACCAAAGTGCATGAATGCAAAAAACTTTTAAATCAAGAATACAGAATGAAAGGTGATAATGTATTTAATTACCAATTAGTTGTCGTATTATTAAACACAGAATTTTCAAACGCAAAATCGTATAGAATGTTTGCTATCGTTATTTTGCAATCCCCCAACATGTGAATAGCAAGTAATAAATAAAAGATCATTTGGGCGAAGGAGATATTTCGAATATGTACTTCGCTGCACTCACAGCTCTCAATAGTGTAAACGTTGGGTCTTGCTATTATCGCCCATGTCAATGTTAAACTTCTTCCATTTATCCATTAAAAACTTTGTCGGGTCAAACTGACGATTCTATTTTTTCGGTTTGATTTTGAAAGACATTACAAATGACGTT